>NC_091058.1:71194534-71496439 GCF_000393655.2 Nicotiana sylvestris
TTGTACCTGTTTTTATTGGACCTTTTTTCGGTTTCCGCCCGTCTCGAACTTACTTTTTCTTCTTTTTGGAATTGTGGAACAATATCTTCTTCTATCCTTGGCTTCATGCTATACTTGTTGTAAATGTCATTCCATGTTGTATCTGGGAATTCACGAAGACTTTCCTTGAGTCGCCTCGTAGCTTCTGAGCTATATTTATTCAAATACTTGTGAAAACTATAACTGCCCAATTATCAGGTACAAGTGATAACGTCATTCTTTCACGTTGGAATCTGTCCACGAACTCCCTAAGCAATTCTGAGTGCCCTTGCTTGATCTTGAAAATATCTTCCATTCTTTTTTCGACTTTTTGAGCCCCCGAGTATGCTTTGATGAAAGAATCTGCAAGCTCAGCAAAAGAATTTATAGAATTTTCGAGTAAAAGAGAATACCATGTTAATGCACCCTTGGTGAGTGTTTCACTGAATTTTTTGACTAATACTTATTCAATCTCCTGCTTGGTCAAGTCGTTGCCTTTTACGCCTATTGTGAATGCAGTCACGTGGTTTCGTAGGTCTGTTGTTCCATCGTATTTTGGAATATCAGGCATTTTGAATTTCTTTGGAATTGAGAGGGGAGCAGCACTTGCTTTCAGGGTTATTGCGAATATTTATCCGTAACTATCCCTTTGATTATGGGCGGCACCCCGAGTATTTTCTCTATGCGGTCACTTTGCTCCTTGAGCTGTTTCTGCAATGTTAGTACTAAATTTTGTAAATTAGAATCGACTAAGTTACCTGGTTCTCCCTCTTGTGATTCACTGGGGGTTCCACCGCTACCTGAATTAACAAACCCAGAACGAGGGTTCTCCAAAGTGTTGTTATTTGGAGTGGGTGTGGGTGGTGCAGCTGGTAACTGGCTAGCAAAAGGCTCAAGAGCTTTATTGACCTGTGCAACAATTAGTTTCTGCAAAGCTTCATCAATAGCTTCAACATTTTCAAATTGAGCGTTTCTATTTGTATGAGATCTATCAGGAGAGCCTTCACGAGATCGCCGAGGAGAGCCTCGTGGAGAAGGGACCGGGGTTTGATTACCCTGTGGATTTCCTTGAAGTTGTTGATTTCCTTGGTTTCCTTGAATGTTGTCATTGTTGTTTGACATGGTTGATGCAACAAGGAAAGTTAAGCTAAAAAAGGATAGATTATCAGATTCCCGGTAATGGAACTAATTTGTTTAACCAAAAAATGGGATTTCGGTCAAAGCTTTAATTTAGGAGAACTCGGGTTACTGATAATCAAAAGAATATATGAAAGAAAGCAATTTGGCTAGCAATAAGATAATTACAAGAAAAGCAAGTAAGTCGGTATATTTAGATAATATTTTGTGTCCCTACAATTGATCCGTTCTCTCCCTTTTATAGCTATTTTGGAGATATGCGTTTTGCCTTTATCATAATAAGGCCATTATGGACAATTAAAGACATTACATAATCATTGCATTTAATATAGAATCTCTAACATTTTCAGTATTTAAGGCTCATTAAATACTGTATCTATACTCCCATGTAGTGTCAGATTTATTCCCCTTGATTCTTGGACTTAAATAAGCACGAGCGCTGAGTCTTTTGGATAACCGCTCGTGCCTCTTCCTTTGCCTCTACTCGTATCTATTGCAACTCATGCCTCTTTGCCAGTTGTAACTCTTTGACCAGTCTATGTGTCATGACACATCATCTTCACACCACTTTAATATGTAAACTCATTTTTTCCCAATACAAATTTATCGTTGGAAAGCTATTTGAAAGGGCTACAACTTTCATGTTTTCCATTTTCGCAAATTCCCACTACCGCGGTGCGTGGTGCGATGCGCAATGCGGCGCACTTGTGAAAATTTTCTGCAGCATGTCAGAATCAGCAATCTGAGCTTTTCTACTGCCGCCCCACATGGCGTGTCGCCCCATGCGGCACGGTAGTACAAAATTTATAGAGTGAGTGTCGTATTTTGCTCGGGAGAAGTTATTTTCGTCTAGGACCAACCCTACTTGATATAAATACATGTAAAAACGATATTTTGAGGCGGTTGAACACACTTTTGACACAGATTCGACCTAAGGAGGTAGAGACACAATAGGAGCAAGGCAGAAAATTCTTCTACGAGTTTTACCTTCCTCTTCCTATTTTTCATTGTTGGTTATGACTTTTAGTATTGTAGTTTTACATACTATTATGAATAGCTAATTTATTATCTAGGGTTTTGATAGAACCTTTAGTAGGATAAATTCTTGTTATGTTTTTTTATAATTGAGCCGTTAGATTTCTCTACTTGTTCAACTACGTGTTTATTGTTGTTGATTGAATGATCATCGATTGACTGTGCCTATTTATTATGTGTTGCTTGAGAAAGGATATATATTTAGGTAGTTGTTGAACAACGTCACTCCTAATGTATGTGAGAAATCAATACAACAGGTTTAAAGGCAGGTTTAGAAAAAACAAAGCCTTGACGTGGTCATAGTGAGCGGTTAGATAAAGCCAACTAGCGTAGTTCGAGAGAATATGTCTAGTAAATTGTTGTAATTGCTCGAGTGTCACGACCCTGGTTCGCCCTCCATGAACCATCGTGACAGTACCTAGCCTCTACGACTAGGAAAGCCTAAATTTGCAGAAGATAAACAAACTTGCGGAAGTAAAACAATTTAAAAACAGAGTAAAACAATAACAGTGTGTAAATGTGCTGCTCGGCATACTCCATGTTTAACTCTCAACACCAAACATAAATCCAAGACCCGAAAACCCATGAATCACAATTTAAGAAAAGAAATACTACATAGCTCTAACTTCGGAATTTCTAATAAAGAACAGAAAAGTACAGAAGGGCTAAATACTAAATGCGGGAGTAGAAAGGGACTCCTTAGTCTGCGGACACGACAAATGTACCTCGGAGTCTCTAAGAAGTCGCCTCTCTCAACGATAGTGTGAGCACGTGATTTTTGCCTCATACGAATTACTCCAAAATAATTCCCAAAATCAGGTCTTTACTTTAATTATGTGTTATTTTTAGGAAATATTGTGTGATTTTCATGTTTGTTTGCATAGATCTGTGTGCATATTTAATTTTATTAATGCATTAAAAATACAAAAATATAGCATTTGCATTTAGAATTGGATTTTTTAATTTTGGAATTAATTAATAATTAGGTGTTTTACAAAAATGAAAATTCACAAAAAATAACATATTATTTGTATTTTGGTCAAATTGTGTGATTTTATTTTAATTTAAGTGTTTAATTGTTTGTGATGGGTATTATTTAAAGTTAATTAATATTTTTAAGTTAACTTAGGTTTTCTATAATTTAATTTAGGATCTTTAAGTTTAATTTTGAAAAGAAAAGAAAAGAAAAGAAAAGAAAAGGAGTTAATAAAAAAGGGAAATCAAATTTGGGCCAGAAGATACTCAAGCCCAAACAAAATCCGTCCAAACCCATGCCAAACCATCCCACACCCGTCTACCATACCTGGTCCACCCCTACCAGAACCAAATGACGTCGTTTGGGCACGTTTTAATCTGGACCGTTGATCTCAGCCGATCAAACGATCCCAAAGCTTTGACCAAACCCGACCCACGACCCGCTTACCCCGAACCACACCCGCCCCAGCACTACCCCAAAATGACACCGTCTCCCTTAAATGAACTAATCCAGGCCATTGATCGTGACTGATCCAACGGCCAGGATTAGACCATCCATTCCGTATATAAACCTAACCCCTCTCCTCACACCCCCCTAAGCCATACCCTGTTCATCGTCTCTTTCAGAGATGGACCCAAGCAATCCTCCCAAACCCTAGCCGCCCTGAAACCCCTTCGCATGAAAGCCGGTGGCAACAACGCCGGTGACCACCAAAATAACACCCTAGAACCCCCTAACCACCCTCAACCTGAATCCCCACTCCGTTGTCCTCGAATCATCCTCTCCTTGTTCGAATCTTCGATCGAAACTCAGGACCCAAAACCTTGGATCATCTAATGAACCCCAAACCCACACAAGGCACCCCCTGATCACCCTCATCACGGATCTGTTAACCACTTGCCTCGAATCAACCCTCAGCTTCTCGAATCTTCAATCGAAGATTCGAGCAGGAACTAGATCTACCCCAACCAGTCTAAACTCATACTAGACCTGTCCATGACCTCCCTCGTCACCAAACCACCGTTGGTTTGGTTCGAATCTGGCTAGAAACACTCGAACCCCAAATCAAAACAAACAGAACCCTAAAAAAACCAAAACTAGTTTCTGTACGAATTTTAAGAGGTTTTGGGTGTTTAACTGACCTTAGTCGAAGTGTTCTAAGTTGAGAACACTCGATTAAGGTCCGTTTGACCTCAAAAGAAGTTCAAATTTGAGTCGATTCAAGTCCATCTGTTCTTTGTTCTATCTAAGGTATTTTTCCTTTTTTCTTTTATTCTATTGTCTGATGTTTTAAGTATCTGTTTATGTGTTTAGTATGGTTATATTAATTGTTCAGTTTTGTCGATTGTTATTTCCTTCTCCATCAGACCTTTTTATTTGGTCGATTTTGTTTCTGTTCTTTGTTGTGAATAATTATAGGCTGTGTAATCGATTCGAATAAGTTCGTCGATTAGTTGTTATTATAATCCTCTGTTCTTGTCAATGCCGATTGAAATTGCCTGATTATCTATTTTCAGATTGATTGTTATCAATTGTTGTAGGTAATCGGTTAATTAGTCCTCGTCAATTAATTCATTCTTGTTTGTAAACCAATAAGTTCGTCAAATGGTTATTGTGTATGCTTGATCTATAGACACTTAGCTTCAGGGCATTGTTAGTAGGCTGACAATGAACCTGCATTCATGTGCATTTTGATTCAATTTTCAATTTCAGTTTAAATGATTCTGTTGAGTTCTGTGTGGCGATTTAAATTCAGTTCATTTGTGTCAATTGGAGTTCAACCTTAGTCATTTAGCTGTCAATAAGTTTGGTTATAGCTGTTAGTCAGGTTTAGTTTTTAAATCTTTGTTAGCTTGAACAGATTTCAGAATTGAGTTTTAATACAATTGAATAATTGTATTAGGGGCAGTAATATTAAGGGGTTTCAGGGGTGATTTGGGAATGAAACAGTTAGGATAATATTTTAATGTTAGTGTTTTGTTAGTGGGATATTAATGTCCTTAAATTAATTTGGTAATGGGGAACAAAAGGGAATGGGGGGCTGAAAATAAGGAAAAGTTTTCCTTAGTGGGTTTAAGTGGAAAAAATTTAGATTTTAGTGGGAAAGAGGGGTCGGGCAGTAGGTTTAAAAAGGTAAGGCATGTCTGTATAAGAGGAGGAGACATTCAGAGAAAGGGGCATTGGGGAAGAAAGAAAAACATTTAGGAAAATACGGGAAAGGATACAAATATTACTGTTCCATTAAAATTTCTGAACTTCTTAAGGCTTTTCATTTCTGAAATAATTCCTGAATAATCAGATGTTAAAAATGATTTGAACTTGTTGGTTTTCAAGTATTTGGTTCAAGTGTTGGCTGCATTTTTGATTAACTGATCATCATTTGATCTTTCTACTGGTTTGAATTTGGCTCAAAATTGGTTTTCCTTGGTGTATTTCTGCTGCCGGGTCTTGCTGTTGCTACTGCTGAATCTTACCCCTTTTTACTCTCATTTCCAGGTATATGTTTTTAGACTTATCTCATACAGGGTTTCGATATCACAATGAAATGAAATCCGGAGTTCCAAATATGTCTTCTGCCCATTTAAATATATATTAGTTTAAGTTTCAGTTTTGTTTTTTAGTTAATTAACATATCACATGCTCAACATGATAGCTATTAGTCAACTTGCCTCTGTTGAAATTAGTATAAGCCCTACAGTAATTTTACTTATTTCTGAAGCTCATTGGTTATGGCTGCTTTCGATCTGCTGAGATGGGGAACTTGGTAGAAGGTTGACCATTAGTTAAATTTTGTGTTTAAGCCCAGTTAGCTAAGTGCATGGTAGTATGGAAATATCAAGAAACCACAATAGTATATTTCGTCAAACATCGAAATTTTGTTTTAATTCTAGTTGACATAAGTGTTTTTTGTTTGTATGTAATCTTGTATGATAACAGCTGTTGGGATAACCATAAGTTAGAGGTAAATTGATATAATCCATTATGCTTAAAGTATTGGAATATTCTGAAAGGTTCAGTTGTGTATTCGTGGTATATGTGGTGTGAATTTGTCTATCAAATCAATTTGTTAACTAGTTTTCTTTCTTAACAATAAATTGCCTATTTTAACTTAGGAGTGCAATTAGCCCATTTCTTATAACAAAAAATAATGTCAACATTATTACAAGGTATAGATTTGGTAGTTGTAAATAGTTTTCACAAGTTTGGACAATAATTGGTTTGATGTTGTTCGTCTAAAACTCAATCGTCATAAGCGAATTAACAGAATAATTAGGATTTGGACTAAAAAAAATAATAAATGCGTAGAAGATGATTGGGTTTGCGAGTACTGATTTCGGCATTTCAAGTAAAGGATATACAAAATTGAGTTTGCTCCGGGTGGAGTGACAACTATTTCATAAAACAAATGGTATGCATATCAGCTAAATTTCTCCCAACTTTACATGTAAACCACTTTGCAAGTTTTAAAACACATACAATTGGTCTCAAGCATAGTAAGAGAACAAATAACTTGTGAATATGGTGATCAAGCTCTAGGCACATAATTGAATCACGGATACTGTTTTCGCGGTGTGGTTGTGATTTTTAATTTCAAATTAGTTTTAATTATCTCCTTAATTCTTCTAGTTGAATAATTTTGAGGCGTACCATTCACACATTTAAATCATATAACCTATGGCCAACACCTAATGAATCTTGATTCTTTGGAAATCGAGGTGCGCCATTCAGCGAATTCCCACGGCTCTCATCTTAATATAGATATAAAAATAATAAACATTCGTAGAGAAACCTTTAGGGCCGTTTAAAATATTATCGTGATTGTGGACATGTCCGTGTGACACGGTTATGATTTCATGAAAGAAAAAATTAGAGTATACGTTCGCACAACATCGGGCGAAACAATCTTAATCTTAATAAAATATTAGTGTGGTTGTGGACACGTTCGCGTGACATGATTACAATTCTAAAGACAAGTCGGGGTATGCGTTCGCGCAACTTCGAGCAAATCTTCTTAATAAAAAATGGGTTTTCGGAGGTTATTAAATTAAATTAGCTTATATAGTCCGAGGCGCGCCGCCTACCATTTAATCATACAAAAATGACAAATGTTCGTCGTTTGTTTTAAGCACGCGCAACTTCGGCCAAATTCATTTTTATAATAAAAAATGTTATTAATTTAATTATGTACACGTACGCGTGACATGATTCCTTACATACAATAAAATAAAACGAATATACGTACGCGTGATTCGTTTCAAGACAATTCTATAATTACAAATAATCAAATTAAAATGGTAATAAAAGTTAAAAATACGCAATAAGTTTAAAATGTGTAATAAGTCAGATAATTAGGCCAAGTATAAATTGCCTGTGCTAGAACCACGGAATTCGGGAGTTCCTAACACCTTCTCCCGGGTTAACAAAATTCCTTACTCGGATTTCTGGTTCGCGGACTGTTAAACAGAGTCATATTTTCCTCGATTCGGGATTAAAATCGGTGACTTGGGAGACCATAAATCTCCCAAGTGACGACTCTGAAATAAATAAATAAATCCCGTTTCGATTGTCCTTTGATTGGAAAATCTCCCTTATATACTCCCTTCCCGGGGGGTGTAGGTAAAAAGGAGGTGTGACAGCTCTGACGACTCTGCTGGGGACTCAAAGCCAGAATCTCTGGTTTAGGGTTCAAGAATTCGAGCTTAGAATAATTGTATTATTTGGCCTTATTTATTATCTGATTTTTACATATTGATGCCTAATGTGCTAAATGTTGCTTTTTACCGCTTTGATATTATCTGAATTGTATATATAAAACTGCTACGAAACCCTTCTTCTTTCTGAGTCTTTTGAATTTATGGTGCACACGTGCGCGTGGCCCACCTTTCTGTTAGAAGTCATACCAAATAGAACGAAGTTGGGACAAGTAACTAGGCCGGGTAGACTTTCATGGTCCCGGTACGTTGCCCCCACTTCGGCTCAAGATGTCCGCTTGGGTAAGCCAGGTCTAGAACAGTATACCCCAGGTTTTACACTCAGAATAACTCAGCTTCATGCCGGATCCCTAGTAGGAACGTTGTTTGCATCATGCGCATTTGACTTCGGAGACCCAACACAGGGGTTGAGTCTGTCTAGGACAGGTGTACCCGAAATGAAAAGACCATCCTGATGCATCTTACTTGCTACTTGTGCATTCATTTGTTTCGGATTTTGCATGTTGACCAGCTTATAGGAAAAAGTTAGAAAAGGAAGATCAATGTGAGAACCGAGAGAGAAAATTGGCTGTTTTCGAAAAAAAAAAACCAAAATAGTTTGAAATTCTAAAAAGGAAAGAAACGTCGTGTTTATTTATTAAAAAAAAAGTAAAAAAAAATAGATATTAAATAATTAAAAGTGTGGGTACATAAATGTCATGGTGTTGTCATAAGTAAGGCGATGTCATTCTTGCCCAAAATATGTCGAATGTCCCAAAAGGGCGCCGGAAGGTTGTTTTGGCAAGAACAGCCGCCTTTGGTCGTTTTTCTTCAAAAAAAAAAAAAATTGCCGGTCAGCAAACACAGCCTTTAAACCTTCTTCATCGAAATGTTTTGTTTTTAATATTAATGATTTTTTTCAAAATGAGTCTTGATTTTGGATTTTTAAAATTAACATCGCTCATAGGTACAAAATGAGCACCATCCAAAACTTACCATTCACAGATGTAGATGAGTTTCTATTTCAGCTTCAGATGTGGTGGCATGAGTTAGGAGGAGATGGTCAGAAATGGGTCATTAAGTATTTGGGAGCTCTCACAGATATTATGAACGTTAAACCACGCGATGATTTGATTACGTCGCTAGTGACTTTTTGGGACCCTGTTCACAATGTCTTTCACTTCTCTGATTTCAAGCTTACTCCCACATTGGAAGAAATAGCTGGATATTCCGATTTTGACAGAGATCTGAGAAACCAGAATCTTATATTCCTAAAGGCTCCCTCAGTACACCGATTCTTTAGTCTTCTGAATATTAGTAATCAAATTAGAAAAAGCAACGTTGTCAAAGGGTGTTGTTCTTTCAACTTCCTATATTCAACGTTCGGAAAGCCGGATGGATTTGAAATTCATGAAAAGGGACTTACCAACAAACAAAACAAGGACACCTGGCAGATTCACCGACGCTTCGCTTTCATGGTGGTTTTTCTGGGAATCATGGTTTTCCCAAACAAAGAGCGGACGATTGATATTCGTATAGCCAGAGTCGTACAAGTCCTCACTACTGAGGAACGTCACACCCTTTCCCCGATCATTCTCTCAGACATTTATCGGGCATTGACTTTATGTAAATCTGGGGCAAAATTCTTCGAAGGGTGCAATATTTTGTTGCAAATGTGGTTGACTGACCATCTCCGACATCACCCCAAGTTCATGCAGTATGGTCCAAGCAAGGACAATTTCATCGAGAGTTATGAAGAAAGAATAAAAGATTATAAATCTCCAGAAGGGGTGGAAGCCTGGATATCCCATTTAAGATCTTTAATGGCAAGTCAAGTTGAGTGGACTTTGGGATGGATCCCGATAAGAGAGGTGATACACATGTCAACCTTGAAGAGTTATATGCTGCTGTTGGGTTTAAGAAGCGTACAGCCGTATGCGCCACAGAGAGTTCTAAGACAGCTAGGGAGATACCAAGTGGTGCCTGATGATGAAGATTTGAGTGTGCAAGTGATCGAGCTACACCCCGAAGCCACTCTTCCTGAGGCTTTATCCAGCAGATTTGGAATGGTTGTCGATACTTGAAAGATGATACTCAAGTTCCAGATCCTGCGAAAGGCGAGATAAATCCGGGATATGCTAGGTGGTTTGAGAAAAGATCCCGCGTGGATGATGCACCAGAACCTGATCTTAGAAGGCCCATAAAAAGACCGCATGTTCAAACCTTTGATGACAAAATCCAAGAACGGTTGGCTTGGGGTGAAAAGGAAAAGGGGTACAAAGAAACTATTCATGCCTTAGAAGAAAGTCTGAGGAACCTTAATTTGGAGAAAGACTTACAAGCACAAGAAGCAGAAGGTGAAAAGAAGAGTCTGATTAGTGAGAATAAAACTCTCCGCGCTCAGTTTCAACAGATGAAGAAAGCTTCTAAAGTGCCAGTGAGAAGTTGGAAAGATCAGAAAATCATTGCCAATCTGATAGAAAAAATGCAAGATTATGACTCCATCTTGACAAAGACTGAAAAGGCGTTAGACAAAGCTAAGGGAAAATTCATACAGTTAAATGAGGAGGCCAAATCTAATAAGGAACGCCAAGTAATAAGATTCGAAGAAAACATGGCTCAATTCAAGAGAGAGAAGGACCATTGGATACATTTAGAAGCTCAACTCCATGCACAGTTGGAAGAAATGAGAAGGTATAATAGAGAACATCAGCACACAGATATTGATAGGGAAAGAGCACAGGCAAGACTCGATCAGGCCAGACTTCGAGCTCAATTGGAGTCAGCTTTAGATCGCGAAGACCGCATAAGAGATGTAGCCACCACTCGCCAACAGCGATTGCAAAACCAAGACCAAAATCTCCAAGATTTCAGAGCACAAATCCATGATTTGGCTGTTTACACCTCTCAAAGTTATGTAAACTGTCAAGGGATGGATTATGAAAGGTTTCTAGAGCATGCACCTACTTTTGCCCGTCATCTTGCAATGGAGTTAGAAAGAATGTACCGTACACTAGGAGGTCAGCCGGGTCAAGCCCCACCATGAGCAGATGTTCCAGTGATTGAAAGCAAAGGATTGCGGAATGGAGCGTAATCATAGTTGTTGGAACTTTTTATATAATAATCATGTTTTAGTTTGAGTCCGTGTCAAGTCTTTTAAACCATTTTCTTAAAGTGTTGTCCAAAAGTAATGTCATTTCTGTCTTTGTACTGTTTCATTTGTTAAAAATAAATAAGAGTATTAATAATTGTTTCTGCCAGAACTACGCACGGTCTGATTCATGCGGGGACATGATACGTAGGCAATCTTTATAAGATTCGACCACAACCAAAAGAAGGGAATAAAATGAAAAGGGGGGGGAAATAAAGATAGGCATGAGTGACGATAAAAGGAAAGATCAGGAAAAGCTGGAATGACACAAGCAACCGAGCAAATACATGATAGAAAATGGTTAATTGCCTAGGTGCATTGCATCCCAACGTGTAATTGCATATGTGTTAAACTATTAAAACTGACAAGTTTGTTGTTTTCCAGAATTCAAGCAGTTAGTTTATCTAGAGTATACTGGAACATTATCATTACCAAACCAGATCAAAAGGACCAATACCCGAAATCATGTCTATCCTGGATGTCGACACAAGTGTTGAAGTAGAGGAGCTGGACGTCAGTAAAATGAAAGAGGAGATGCTTAAACTTAAGCAACAGATGGCCGAGATGTATCAGGCCTGGTCTAAAGGACAATCACCCCCAGCTTACCCTGCTAACCCTGCTTCCGCCCCACCACCGGCTCAAACTCAGGATCATCCTACCACTGATCTATCCCTGAGCTTTCCCATTTACCAGCACTATCGGGGCACCACTTCTCATACACCACTATCTCCACCCCCTAAACCAATTCCATACCCTCCTCCACCAGTAACTCCTATCTTCATAGCACCTCCACTAGCTACACTCCACAAATCTCCTAGCGAGCCTATATTCCAGGCCCAGGACAACCAATACTACCCCTCGGAGCCCACTTTCAAAGCTTCAGAAACCCATTCATATACTCCTCGCTTTGACCTCCCAATAGAAGCTGATAAACCAGTCAAAAATACCGAACATGAGGAGATGTTCAGGAAAGTTAAAAGCTTAGAACAATCATTCCGAGACATGCAGGGGTTAGGAGGGCAAGTCAGTGTGGCCTACAAAGACCTATGTCTGTTCCCAAATGTGCAATTACCGGCCGGTTTCAAGATGCCCAAGTTCGATCTATACAACGAGCACGGTGATCCAGTAGCCCACTTGAGGGGTTTTTGCAGCAAGATGAGGGGAGCTGGAGGAAAAGACGAATTGTTAATAGCTTACTTCAGTCAGAGTTTGAGTGGATCAACATTGGAATGGTATACCCGCCAAGACCATGGGAGATGGTACACATGGGATGATCTGGCGCAAGCATTTGCTTGTCACTTCCAATACAATCTTGAGATCATTCCAGATCGACTATCCTTGACTAAATTTGAGAAGAAGCACAGTGAAAGCTTTAGAGAATATGGTTTCCGATGGAGGGAACAAGCAGCAAGGGTGGATCCCCCAATGAAGGAAAGTGAGATGGTAGATTACTTCCTACAGGCTTTGGAACCCACTTACTATGGCCATTTGGTCTCAGCTGTGGGAAAATCATTCAACGAAGTAGTAAAGATGGGGGGCATGGTAGAAGAAGGCCTCAAGTCGAATAAAATCATGAGCTATTCGGCTATCAATGCGACTACTCAGGCTATTCAAGGCGGCATAGGAGGGATTGGGAAGAAGAAAAGAGAGGAAGCGACAATGGTTGATTCAGGAACTTGGTCCGGATGCAGAGGTTCACCTTACTACTACAATCAACCTTGACCCCACCAACAAACTTATCACCACAATTCACCCCAACACTACTATCCCCCGTTAGAACCTCATTTTTCCGTCCACCATGCACAAGCATACAACCAACCTCCTGCCCACGCTCAATGGCGTGCTCCTGTCCTACCAAATACTTATCCACATCCACGAGCCTACCAAAAAACTCCCGGACCAAGTTTCAGGCCTAGTCAAGCACTCAAGGGTGAAAGGTTGCAGAAAAAGAAAACCTTTACTCCGTTGGGAGAATCCTACACTAGTCTGTTCCACAGGCTAAAACAACTAGATATGCTAAGGCCGATACAGTCTAAACTGCCAAATCCTCCTTCAAAGAATCTTAACTATACTGTCAGCTGTGAATATTGTTCTGGTACTCCGGGTCATGATACAGAAAGGTGTTGGCACTTGAAAAGTGCGATACAGGAGCTGATTGATACAAATAGAATTGAAGTTCAAGCTCCCAAAGCACCCAATATCAACAGGAATCCGATGCCAGCCCATCAGGAGGCAAATATGATCGAAATAGTGCATGCGGAGGGGGAACCCAAGAAGCCATCACAAACCGTCATGATGATTCGGTCTAGTGGAGTCAAGACAGATGAACAATCAACGGATGAGAAGTTGGTGCTCGAGCAGAGCAAAAAGAGTGTTGAGACATCTGTGGCAGTTGAGAAGGGGTCCTTAAGCAAAGTTGCAACGAAACAGGAAGGGGTAAAAGTGATTGTACCGGGAGCGGCCAGCAAACCCATCATAATTGTGGAAGGAGCCCGCTCAGATCGGGTTATTATCAAGCCAGTAACCCAGCTACCAGTAATCAACAGCAAGGCTATTTCATGGAATTACGAACGGGTAACAGTGATGTACAAAGGGAAGGAAGTCAAGGAAGAAATCTGTGAAGTACAGGGTTTGACTCGCTCGGGAAGGTGTTTTACTCCCGAGGAGTTAAGAAGAGCTAAAAATAATCCAACACCAATGAAGAAAGCCGTAACTGAAGAAGAAGCAGAAGAATTCTTGAGGAAGATGAAGCTGCATGACTATTCTATCGTGGAACAATTAAGAAAGACGCCCGCTCAAATTTCACTATTGTCATTACTGATCCATTTGGACAAGCACCGTCAAGCTTTAATGAAGATCTTGAATGAGGCACACATTCCCGATAAGATCTCCGTGAATCACTTGGAAAAAATAGCCAACAAAATCTTCGATACAAACAGAGTCACGTTTTCTGATGATGAATTGCATGTAGAAGGTACTGAGCACAACAGAGCTCTTTACCTCACATTAAAATGTGAAAACTCTGTGGTGACCCGGGTATTGATTGACAACGGTTCAAACACAAACATATGTCCTCTCTCCACTCTAAGCAAGTTGAAAATAGAAGAGGAGAGGATCCATAAGAACAGTATTTGTGTGCGGGGATTTGACGGTAGAGGTAAAGATTCAGTTGGGGATATAGTGCTGGAGCTGACGATAGGGCCAGTTGAGTTCACAATGGAGTTTCAGGTGCTGGATATAGTTGTTTCCTATAACTTACTGTTGGGTCGACCATGGATCCACGCCGCTAAAGCAGTCCCATCAACACTACACCAGGTAGTCAAATTCGAATGGGATAGACAAGAAATAGTTGTGCATGGGGAAGACAGCTTATGTGCTCATAGCAATGCCATTGTACCAGTCATTGAAGTGAAAAACGACCAGGGACCATGGGTCTACCAGGTTTCTGACACGATGTTGGTAGAGAAAGTTCCGGAGGGGAAATACATTCCAAATCCAAAGATAACCGCCGCATCAGTAATGGTAGCCTATGAGATGTTGAAGAATGGTTTTGTACTCGGTAAAGGTTTGGGCTCATCTTTACAAGGCATCATACAACCGGTGTCTCTTCCCGAAAACTTGGGAACATTTGGTTTGGGATTCAAGCCCACTGCCGCAGACATAAGAAAGGCTAGAAAGCTAAAACAGAAGGCATGGGTCCTTCCAAAGCCAGTCCCATGTCTTTCCAAATCTTTTTTCAAGTCCGGTACCAGAAGTCGCCCAGTAACAACAATTCCTAATTCTATGATTAATCTTGACGAGGAGTTAATTGAAAGATTTGAAAAGTTGTTTGACAGTGTGAACATGGTGGAAAGTGGTGAAGGTCCCAGCAACGCAGAAATTCAATTCGTTGGGCCAGAAACAAAGCTTAATAATTGGAAAGCCACTCCTCTCCCCATTCGAAAGGAGTCTTGGTAGTTATTTTGATTTTCCTTCAGTTTGTTTGGGTTATTCCATGGTTGTAATCCAGATTTTTATCTTTCAGTTTGTTTGAAGTGTGCAAATCTTGTTATCTTTCATCATTCAATGAAATGGAGTTTCCCTTTCTTTATCATTCCTGATAGTTTTTTCTTTTGTTTTTCTTTTCTTTTCTGTACAGTTCTTTTTACGCTGGCTTTAGTGATACGACATGCATAAGGAATCCTCAGCCCAGTCTTAAAAATCAATCTGATTTCGAAATAATAGTTCAAGAAGTAGATTGTGATTATGAATCAGAATACGAGGAGGATGAGGCTTTCGAAGAGATTAGTAAGGATTTAATTCACTTCGAAGAAAAACCCAAACCCAACCTGAATGATACAGAAGCCGTCAATTTAGGAGACACAGATAATATCCGAGAGACTAAAATAAGTGTCCACCTCGAGCCAAAGATCCGGGAAGAGTTGATCAAAGCACTCATCGAATTCAAAGATGTTTTTGCATGGTCATATGACGACATCCCGGGCTTGAGCATTGATTTAGTGGTCCACAAATTGCCCACCGATCCAATATTTTCTCCCGTCAAGCAAAAGTTGAGGAAGTTCAAAACTGATATGAGTGTAAAAATTGAAGAAGAAATCACCAAACAGTTGGATGCAAAGGTCATTCGGATTACTTGATATCCTGTTTGGTTGGCTAATGTCGTGCCTGTGCCAAAGAAAGACGGCAAGATCAGAGTATGCGTCGATTACCACAATCTCAACAAAGCAAGTCTAAAGGATAACCTCCCATTACCCAATATCCATATTTTGATCGATAATTGTGCCAAGCATGAGATAGGATCTTTTGTGGATTGCTATGCCGGGTATCATCAGATTCTAATGGATGAAGAAGATGCAGAAAAGACGTCATTCATCACACCATGGGGAACTTATTGCTACCGGGTAATGCCATTTGGTTTGAAGAACGCCTGGGCAACTTACGTGAGAGCAATGACTACGGTCTTTCATGATATGATACATAAGGAGATTGAGGTATACGTGGATGATGTGATCATAAAATCAAAGCATCAGGCCAACCACGTTGGGGATTTGAGGAAATTTTTCCTGAGACTTCGCAGGTATAACCTCAAGCTTAACCCTACCAAGTGCACATTTGGTGTTCTATCTGGAAAGCTGTTAGGATTCATAGTCAGCCGACGAGGCATCGAGTTGGACCCATCAAAGATCAAATCCATCCAAGAATTGCCACCTCCGAGGAACAAGACTGAAGTAATGAGTCTGTTAGGGAGGTTAAACTACATCAGCAGGTTTATTGCTCAGCTCACGACAACTTGTGAGCCTATTTTCAAATTGCTGAAGAAGGATGCTGCGGTTAAGTGGACTGATGAGTGTCAAGAAGCATTTGATAAGATAAAAGGATACTTGTCAAACCCACCCGTGCTGGTTCCGCCAGAACCAGGAAGACCTTTGATTCTTTACTTGATAGTTTTGGAAAATTCATTTGGTTGTGTACTGGGGCAGCATGACATCACCGGCAGAAAGGAACACGCCATCTACTATCTTAGCAAGAAGTTCACGGCTTATGAGGTTAAGTACACTCATATGGAAAGGACATGTTGCGCCCTAACTTAGGTATCTTAGAAATTGAAACATTATTTGTCATCCTACACAACTTACCTCATTTCGCGTTTGGATCCGTTGAAGTATATCTTTCAAAAGCCTATGCCGACAGGGAGACTTGCGAAGTGGCAGATATTTCTCACAGAGTTTGATATCATCTATGTGACTCGGACTGCGATGAAAGCCCAAGCATTGGCCTATCATTTAGCCGAAAACCCGGTCGACGAAGATTACGAGCCATTAAGAACTTATTTTCCTGATGAAGAAGTGATGCATATCGATGAACTGGAGCAAATTGAAAAACCAAGATGGAAACTTTTCTTTGATGGGGCTGCCAACATGAAAGGAGTTGGGATAAGAGTTGTGATTATTTCTGAAACAGGGCATCACTATCCTGTTACGGCTCAACTTCAGTTTTATTGCACCAACAATATGGCTGAGTATGGAGCCTGTATTTTGGGTCTAAGGTTAGCTGCAGACATGGATATCCAGGAAATCTTGGTCTTGGGAGACTCAGATCTTCTGGTGCATCAAATTTAAGGAGAATGGGAAACGCGAGACTTGAAGATCATACCATACCGACAATGTTTACATGATCTTTGTCAACGGTTTCGATCAGTGGAGTTGAGGCATATTCCAAGGGTCCATAATGAGGTCGTCGATGCATTGGCTACCCTAGCATCAATGTTGCACTATCCGGACAAAGCTTATATGGATCCACTGCATATTTAAGTCCGAGATCAGCACGCTTACTGCAATATGATTGAAGAAGAACTTGATAGTGAACCATGGTTCCACGATATCAAGGAATACATCAGAATGGGGATATATCCAGTGCAAGCCACAGGGGATCAAAAGAGAACAATTAGACGGTTGGAAAATGGATTCTTCTTAAGTGGAGGAGTTTTTTTATAAGAGAACACCAGACCTTGGATTATTAAGATGCATAGATGCTAGACAAGCTACGGTTGTCATGTCCGAAGTACATTCGGGAGTATGCGGACCACATATGAGCGGATATGTGTTGGAAAAGAAAATTCTCCGAGCAGGCTATTATTGGCTTACCATGGAGCGAGACTGTATCAATTTTGTGCGCAAATGTCATCAGTGCCAGATACATGGAGATTTGATTCATTCTCCGCCATCGAAATTGCACACAATGTCGGCACCATGGCCCTTCGTTGCATGGGGCATGGATGTCATTGGACCAATTGAGCCAGCAGCATCCAACGGGCACAGGTTCATTCTGGTAGCCATTGATTATTTCACCAAGTGGGTTGAGGCCAAAACATTCAAATCAGTGACCAAGAAAGCAGTGGTCGATTTTGTTCACTCAAATATCATCTATCGATTTGGAATCCCAAAGGTGATCATCACAGATAATGGTGCTAATCTTATCAGTAACTTGATGGAAGAGGTATGTCAACAGTTTAAGATTACACAACGCAATTCTACCCCATATCGGCCCAAGGCGAATGGAGCAGTCGAGGCAGCCAACAAAAACATAAAGAAGATACTTCAGAAAATGGTAGAAGGTTCGAGGCAATGGCACGAAAAATTACCATTTGCGTTGTTGGGATATCGCACTACTGTTCGCACTTCGGTAGGTGCAACTCCTTATTTGTTAGTATATGGCACTGAAGCAGTAGTACCTACAGAAGTTCAAATCCCTTCCCTTCAGATTGTCGCTGAGGCTAAGATTGATGATGATGAGTGGGTCAAAACCCGTTTGAAGCAGTTGAACTTGATTGATGAAAAATGATTGGCAACAGTATGTTATGGCCAGTTATATCAAAAAAGAATAGCAAGAGCATACAACAAAAGGGTGCGTCCCCGAAAGTTTGAAGTGGGTCAGCAAGTGCTGAAACGTATTCTTCCACATCAGGTTGAAGAAAAAGGCAAGTTCGCCCCGAATTGGCAAGGGCCATTCATTGTGACCAGAGTATTATCCAACGGTGCTTTATGTTTAACAGGTATCGAAGGAAAATGTATAGACATGGCCATCAATTCCGACGCGGTCAAGAGATATTATGTATGATTTCTTTGTTATAATTGTTGATTGTTTGTACTTGGCATTGTTTCAAAGATTAAAATGACGAAGGCAATTTGTTTTGCTATCTAAACACTTTACCCTTTGTTCCCCCTTTTGAGCCGCATTTGTTTCTTTCATACCCCTCTTTTGGAATTAATAACAAAAAGAAAAGGAAAAGAAAGAAAAAGAGAAAAGAAAAGAAGTGAAAAGAGAAAATATAACAACAAGGAAATTCAGTTGGGAACTATGTTTGACCTGATTCATGTTAAGGATACGTAGGCAGCCTCACGGATCGGTCATAGTAAAATAAAATATCAAAAGATCCCCAAGCAAGAAACTGGGGCAGAAGTTGTACTTGTAATAAGAAATGTGATTCCAAGAGTTGTAATTTTAAACCCATGTCAAATTGCTTTGAGCCTTTGATACCCTTTCTTTCTAACTCCATCCAAAAGCCCACAGTACGGTCCAAAGAAAGACCTTCCGATCAGTTTTCGAGAAATGGCAAGTTGAGCAAATAAAGGTGATTCATATCAGGATAACACTCTGGTCCAAGCAGGAAAAGTAATGAAAATGAGAGAGTCTTATGGGTGAAAACCCTCATGGGCACCATGAGGCGACGAAAGCTGAAAGAAAGTAAAAATAAGAGAGTCTTATTGGTGAAAACCTTCGCGGGAACCATAAGGCAACGAGGAATTGATGGAACAAACAAATGAGAGAGGTTTGTCGGTGAAAACCCTTTAGGGCACTGCAAGTCGAACAAGGTCAGTAAGTTGGTGGAAAGTAAAATTGGGTTGTGAAAATCTTGGAGAACAAAGTAAAACAATTGGAAAAGAGATTGGTTAAATAGACTGGGTTGATTAATCTAAAATGCATACCATGATCATTGGTGCCAGTGACTCCACTCAGATAAGTTCCTTGTTCCTATCTCCAACAGTCATCCAAATTTAGATTTTCTTCTTTATTCTTAATTTTCAAAATCGTCGCATTTCATTTCTTTTAATTTTTACTCCTCTAAAGCTCTTCTGAGGTTAGCCTTGTTCCAACAAATAAGAAGGAATGTCAAGGTATACTACCAAGATTCAAAATTGCACAAGGCAAAATACGGCTAGGATATGTTGGAGGTAATATGATGAAAAATGAGACATAGGGTGTAAGCAAAAGTTAAATCGGCGAAATGGTTCTGTAATGTCATGAGAGATGTATGGTTACGAATAGAAGGGTTGGAAGTGAAAACAACAGTTGAGGATCCTACAGTTAAGGATCAATCATGAGGTCAAAACAGTCATTTCGACCGGTTCAAGGCAGCCTGATGAAGCAAAGCAGGGCAAAGAGAACCCTCCCCAGCAAGAATGCCACAACTAACTACCACGTTTTAAACTGACAAGATTTTCTTTGATTTGAAAACAGGGGCAAAGACGACATTTGTTTCAGGAAGCACCCTGTGAAGAAAGAAAGTACCATGCAGGTTTGATCGTATAAATTCTCAGGACCCTCCTGGAAAATGAGACTTAGCTTTACTTCAAAACATTCATGAATACAAGATCTGGCATAAGCTCTACTTCATGAAAATATAAGTTGGTTTGAATTTTTTTTAAAGACAAAACTCGATTAGAAACTTCAGGACCCTCCTGGAAAATGGGACCTAGGTTAAACCCTAAAACAATCATAAGTAATAAATGGAGGACAAATGTACACCAAAGGGAATATAAGTCAGCTTCAAAGTTCGCGTAAGAGTTATCAGGACCCTCCTGGATAATGGGACATAGTTTAAAACTGGTTTAGATAACAAGATTTAACAGAAGTCATGCCTTTAAAAAATATAGCTTAGATTTAAAATTGTCGTTTAGTTAAGAGTTGTCAGGAACCCCCTGGATAATGGGACATAACTTTCAAATTCTTAATAATATTTGGTAATATGATTTAGTTTTACAATCACATCTGTCCCCAACTACCAAACTGGGGCAGGAATTTTTCTTTGCTTTTGTCTATTTTGTTGAAATCAGGCGTCCACCTGGAGAACAAGGAACAACAATTCAAGTTTCAACAATCAGGCGCCCACTTGGAGAACAAGGAAATACAATTCGAGTTTCAGCAATCAGGCGCCCACCTGGAGAACAAGGGAATACAATTCGAGTTTCAGCTATCAGGCGCCCACCTATAGAACAAGGGAATACAATTCGAGTTTCAGCAATCAAGCGCCCACCTGGAGAACAAGGGAATACAATTCGAGTTTCAGCAATCAGGCGCCCACCTAGAGAACAAGGGAATACAATTCGAGTTTCAGCAATCATGCACCCACCTGGAGAACAAGGGAATACAATTCGAGTTTCAGCAATCAGGCGCCCACCTGGAGAACAAGGGAATACAATTCAAGTTTCAGCAATCAGGAGCCCACCTGGAGAACAAGGGAATACAATTCAAGTTTCAGCAATCAGAAGCCCACTTGGAGAACAAGGGAATACATTTCGAGTCGCAACAATCAGGAGCCCACCTGGAGAACAGAGGAAAGGAAATAATAGTCAAAGGAAGACATGTAAAGGGTCAGCAGTCAGGAGCCCGCCTGAAGAATGAAATAGTGTTATCTTTAAGAAGTTATATTGAAGTCAGTAAAGCAGCGGGAAACAACAAAAATCCCCAGCAGAGGAAGGCAGTTCAAGATTCGAAGGAAAATAACGCTAGTGAAATAAACAGTTCGAGATCGACAATCAAGGGAGAATACAAGGCAAGTCAGAAGTAAAAGCAACATCAGAGGAAACACAAGGCGACGAGGCAATACTAGTCACATGGCCAAGTTTGTGAATAAATTTTTGTAATGCATAGATCATAGCTTAGTATAACTTCTTTATCTTTCATCAAGGTGTAATAAGGAGGTCAGTAAGAGGTAACATCAGCAGAAACAACAGTAACAGCAAAAGGCAGTCTCATGGTAGTCCCAACTACCCAAAACTTCCCGAACTACATTGACATGATTCCTTTATAGCCAAGGATATGTAGGAAACCTTTGAAGAAGAGGTTCAGTCAAATCTTTCAAAAAAATGCTTCCCACGGAGTATTCAAACAGGCAAAAATCGCTCATATCCGCTCACTTAATCTTTGCACGAAAACTCTTCATGTTTCCGGACAAAGATGGGCAGTTGTGAGCACGTGATTTTTGCCTCATACGAATTACTCCAAAATAATTCCCAAAATTAGGTCTTTACTTTAATTATGTGTTATTTTTAGGAAATATTGTGCGATTTTTCTATTTGTTTGCATAGATCTGTGTGCATATTTAATTTTATTAATGCATTAAAAATACAAAAAATATAGCATTTGCATTTAGAATTGGATTTTTATATTTTGGAATTAATTAATAATTAGGTGTTTTACAAAAATGAAAATTCACAAAAAATAACATATTATTTGTATTTTGGTCAAATTGTGTGATTTTGTTTTAATTTAAGTGTTTAATTATTTTTGATGGGTGTTATTTAAAGTTAATTAATATTTTTAAGTTAACTTAGGTTTTCTATAATTTAATTTAGGATCTTTAAGTTTAATTTTGAAAAAAAAGAAAAGAAAAGAAAAGAAAAGGAGTTAATAAAAAAGGGAAATCAAATTTGGGCCAGAAGATACTCAAGCCCAAACAAAATCCGTCCAAACCCACGCCAAACCAGCCCAGACCCGTCTACGATACCTGGTCCAACCCCCACCAGAACCAAACGACGTCGTTTGGGCACGTTTCAATCTGGACCGTTGATCTCAGCCGATCAAACGGTCCCAAAGCTTTGACCAAACCCGACCCACGACCCGCTAACCCTGAACCACACCCGCCCCAGCACTACCCCAAAACGACATCGTCTCCCTTAAATGAACTAATCAAGGCCATTGATCGTGCCTGATCCAACGGCCAGGATTAGACCATCCATTCCGTATATAAACCTAACCCCTCTCCTCACACCCCCCCTAAGCCATACCCTGTTTATCGTCTCTTTAAAAGACGGACCCAAGCAACCCTCCCAAACCCTAGCCGCCCTGAAACCCCTTCGCTTGAAAGCCGGCGGCAACAACGCCGGTGACCACCAAAATAACACCCTAGAACCCCCTAACTACCCTCAACCTGAATCCCCACTCCGTTGTCCTTGAATCATCCCCGCCTAGTTCGAATCTTCGATCGAAACTCAGGACCTAAAACCCTAGATCATCTAATGAACCCCAAACCCACACCAAGGCACCCCCTGATCACCCTTGTCACGGATCCGTTAACCACTTGCCTCGAATCAACACCCAGCTTCTCGAATCTTCAATCGAAAATTCGAGCAGGAACTAGATCTACCCCAACCAGTCTCAAACTCATACCAGACCTGTCCATGACCTCCCTCATCACCAAACCACCGTTGGTTTGGTTCGAATCTGGATAGAAACACTCGAACCCCAAATCGAAACAAACAGAACCCTAGAAAAACCAAACTAGTTTCTGTCCGAATTTTAAGAGGTTTTGGGTGTTTAACTGACCTTAGTCGAAGTGTTCTCAGTTGAAAACACTCGATTAAGGTCCATTTGACCTCAAAAGAAGTTCAAATTCGAGTCGATTCAAGTCCGTCTGTTCTTTGTTCTATCTAAGGTATTTTTCCTTTTTTCTTTTATTCTATTGTCTGATGTTTTAAGTATCTGTTTATGTGTTTAGTATGGTTATATTAATTGTTCAGTTTTGTCGATTGTTATTTCCTTCTCCATCAGACCTTTTTATTTGGTCAATTTTGTTTCTGTTCTTTGTTGTGAATAATTATAGGCTGTGTAATCGATTCGAATAAGTTCGTCGATTAGTTGTTATTATAAACCTCTGTTCTTGTCAATGCCGATTGAAATTGCCTGATTATCTATTTTCAGATTGATTGTTATCAATTGTTGTAGGTAATCGGTTAATTAGTCCTCGTCAATTAATTCATTCTTGTTTGTAAACCAATAAGTTCGTCAAATGGTTGTTGTGTATGCTTGATCTGTGGACACTTAGCTTCAGGGCATTGTCAGTAGGCTGACAATTAACCTGCATTCATGTGCATTTTGATTCAATTTTCAATTTCAGTTTAAATGATTCTGTTGAGTTCTATGTGGTGATTTAAATTCAGTTCATTTGTGTCAATTGGAGTTCAACCTTAGTCATTTAGCTGTCAATAAGTTTGGTTATAGCTGTTAGTCAGGTTTAGTTTTTAAATCTTTGTTAGCTTGAACAGATTTCAGAATTGAGTTTTAATACAATTGAATAATTGTATTAGGGGCAGTAATATTAAGGGGTTTCAAGAGTGATTTGGGAATGAAACAGTTAAGATAATATTTTAATGTTAGTGTTTTGTTAGTGGGATATTAATGTCTTTAAATTAATTTGGTAATGGGGAACAAAAGGGAATGAGGGCTGAAAATAAGGAAAAGTTTTTCTTAGTGGGTTTTAAGTGGAAAAAATTCAAATTTTAGTGGGAAAGAGGGGTCGGGCAGTAGGTTTAAAAAGGTAAGGCGGGTCTGTATAAGAGGAGGAGACATTTAGAGAGAGGGGCATTGGGGAAGAAAGAAAAACATTCAGGAAAATACGGGAAATTATACAAATATTACTGTTCCATTAAAATTTCTGAACTTCTTAAGGCTTTTCATTTCTGAAATAATTCCTGAATAATCAGATGTTAAAAATGATTTGAACTTGTTAGTTTTCAAGTGTTTGGTTCAAGTGTTGGCTGCATTTTTTATTAACTGATCATCATTTGATCTTTCTACTGGTTTGAATTTGACTCAAAATTGGTTTTCCTTGGTGTATTTCTGCCGCTGGGTCTTGCTGTTGCTACTGCTGAATCTTACCCCTTTTTACTCTCATTTCCAGGTATATGTTTTTAGACTTATCTCATACAGGGTTTCGATAGCGCAATGAAATGAAATACGGAGTTCCAAATATGTCTTCTGCCCATTTAAATATATATTAGTTTAAGTTTCAGTTTTGTTTATTAGTTAATTAACATATCACATGCTCAACATGAGAGCTATTACTCAACTTGCCTCTGTTGAAATTAGTATAAGCCCTACAATAATTTTACTTATTTCTGAAGCTCATTGATTATGGCTGCTTTCGAACTGCTGAGATGGGGAACTTGGTAGAAGGTTGACCATTAGTTAAATTTTGTGTTTAAGCCCAGTTAGCTAAGTGCATGGTAGTATGGAAATATCAAGAAACCACAATAGTATATTTCGTCAAACATCGAAATTTTGTTTTAATTCTAGTTGAAATAAGTGTTTTTTGCTTGTATGTAATCTTGTATGATAACAACTGTTGGGATAACCATAAGTTAGAGGTAAATTGATATAATCCATTATGCTTAAAGTATTGGAATATTCTGAAAGGTTCAGTTGTGTATTCGTGGTATATGTGGTGTGAATTTGTCTATCAAATCAATTTGTTAACTAGTTTTCTTTCTTAACAATAAATTGCCTATTTTAACTTAGGAGTGCAATTAGCCCATTTCTTATAACAAAAAATAATGTCAACATTATTACAAGGTATAGATTTGGTAGTTGTAAATAGTTTTCACAAGTTTGGACAATAATTGGTTTGATGTTGTTCGTCTAAAACTCAATCGTCATAAGCGAATTAACAGAATAATTAGGACTTGGACTAAAAAAATAATAAATGCGTAGAAGATGATTGGGTTTGCGAGTACTGATTTCGGCATTTCAAGTAAAGGATATACAAAATTGAGTTTGCTCCGGGTGGAGTGACGGCTATTTCATAAAACAAATGGTATGCATATCAGCTAAATTTCTCCCAACTTTACATGTAAACCACTTTGCAAGTTTTAAAACACATACAATTGGTCTCAAGCATAGGAAGAGAACAAATAACTTGTGAATATGGTGATCAAGCTCTAGGCATATAATTGAATCACGGATACTATTTTCGCGGTGTGGTTGTGATTTTTAATTTCAAATTAGTTTTAATTATCTCCTTAATTCTTCTAGTTGAATAATTTGAGGCGTACCATTCACACATTTAAATCATATAACCTATGGCCAACACTTAATGAATCTTGACTCTTTGGAAATCGAGGTGCGCGATTCAGTGAATTCCCACGGCTCTCATCTTAATATAGATATAAAATAATAAACATTCGTAGAGAAACCTTTAGGGCCGTTTAAAATATTATGTGATTGTGGACATGTCCGTGTGACACGGTTATGATTTCTTGAAAGAAAAAATCAGAGTATACGTTCGCACAACATCGGGCGAAACAATCTTAATCTTAATAAAATATTAGTGTGGTTGTGGACACGTTCGCGTGACATGATTACAATTCTAAAGACAATTCGGGGTATGCGTTCGCGCAACTTCGAGCAAATCTTCTTAATAAAAAATGGGTTTTCGGAGGTTATTAAATTAAATTAGCTTATATAGTCCGAGGCGCGCCGCCTACCATTTAATCATACAAAAATGACAAATGTTCGTAGTTTGTTTTAAGCACGCGTAACTTCGGCCAATGACAATATACGTACGCATGATTCGTTTCAAGACAATTCTATAATTATAAATAATCAAATTAAAAGTGGTAATAAAAGTTAAAAATACGCAATAAGTTTAAAATGTGTAATAATTCAGATAATTAGGCCAAGTATAAATTGTTAAGCGATCGTGCTAGAACCACGGAATTCGAGAGTGCCTCCCGGGTTAACAGAATTCCTTACTCGGATTTCTGGTTCGCAGACTGTTAAACAGAGTCATATTTTCCTCGACTCGGGATTAAAACCGGTGACTTGGGACACCATAAATCTCCCAAGTGGCGACTCTGAAATAAATAAATAAAACCCGTTTCGATTGTCCTTTGATTGGAAAAACTCCCTTATATACTCCCTTCCCGGGGGGTGTAGGTAAAAAGGAGGTATGACAGATAGTAGGCCTGATCAGCAGTACCTGGATCTGCATATGAAAAACATGCACAGAAGGGGCATGAGTACACCACAACGGTACTCAGTAAGTGTCAAGTCTTACCTCGGTTGGGTAGTGACGAGGAAGGCCAGGGCCCTACTGAGGTTAAATACAATATACGAGTTAACACTGTGGAATAAAACAGTATAGATAAGTGCAACAGTAAGAAATAACATAGAATTGATAGAACAACAACAACTAGAACAGAGACAACACAAGCCACGGAAAGAAATACAACTCAACAAAAAGATAACAACCGGGGCACCTTCCAGGATACCGTTCTGTAGTCCCAATTACAACTGTCCAGTGGATCTCCCGGGATCCCGTCTCGTAGTCCAACTAATAATGCGCAGGGATCTACCGGAATCCCGATCCGTAGTCCCAAATGTAAATACCCAGTACTAGGGGAATCTACCGGGTACATTCCCGTAGTTCTATATAACTGTGCAGGGGGATCTACCGGGAATCTAACCCGTAGTCCCAAAGTAAATATGCAGGGGGGTCTACCGGGAATCTATCCTGTAGTCCCTAAGTAAATGTGCAGGGGGATCTACCGAGAATCTAACCCATAATCCAAAAGTAAATATGCAGGGGGATCTACCGGGAATCTAACCCGTAGTTCCAAAGTAAACAAACAAGGGGTGGGGGGAACTATCGGAATCCCACATCCGTAGTCCCAAAGTAAATACACAACAACAGTAGGAAGATATACAGAAATGGCAAGATTTCATATTAAGGCGACAAGTGATTCTAGCCTAGCATGCTGCACAGAATCCAAGGAAGGCAGGTTAAATCAAATAAAGTAAATTAAGTCAGTTAGACATGCTTTCCTAAGCTAACAACAGGCTTAATAGTGCAAGAAGTAGAAACAGGAAAAGAAATAAACTAGTAATTACTTAAGAAAACCAGATTTCCAACAATTAGCACAAGTACACACTCATCATCTCACGTACAGGGCATTTCAATTACCAAGTATACCAATCCTAAGGGGAAGGTCCCCCACACAAGGTTAGACAAGCCACTTACCTCAAACCGGCTCAAAATCAACTTGAAACCACACTTTTGCCACGAGTATCCGACTCCAAATGACCCAAATCTATTCAATTCAATCACATATTGTAAATAACACTTCAAGTAACTGATCTTACAATTAAATTCTAAGCTAATACGTGAAAATATGTAAAATGACCAAAATGCCCCTCAGGCCAACATCCCGGAATCAGGTGAAATTTATATTTTCAGAAACCTCGTACTCTCACGAGTCTATACATAATAAGAACACAGAAATCGGAGTCCAAATGACCCCTCAAATCCTCAATCAAAGGTCTCTTAAACTCAAGCCCTAATTACCCTTTTTTTCCAAATTTCTCACCATTAATTAGGTCTTTTATCACATAAAAACGAGTTATAAAGTCAAGGACATTACCTCCAATCTATTTCCCTTTGTTTTCCTCAAAAGTCCCTCTCAAAAGTTCCAAACCCGGATGAAAATGGTTGAAGAATAGCCAAATTCTGCAAAGGCAACTATTTATATGTTCTGCCCAGCGATTTCCGCATTTTGCGACCCTGGGACTGCATCTGCGGAACAAGTGTTGCATCTGCGACTTTCCCTTAAGTGACCAGCTTCCGCAAAGGCAACTATTTATATCTCACTATCGGACCGGAAACTTCAAAAATTCAACCTTCGTCATTTCAAGCCTAAATGAGCTAAGAACCTCCAAAACACTATCCAAACACGCTCCCAACCCCAAAATCAACCAACAGAGCTAATGGAACCATCGGATTTCCATTCTAAGGCTGTCTTCACACTGTTCCTGAAACAACATCAAAAACTCGAATTAATCAAGGATTTAAGCCTAAGAACTCCAAATTTCCTCAAATTACGCTTTCGATCAAACACATAATCAAACCATGTCCGAATAATCTGAAATTTTGCACACACATCCCAAGTGACATAACGGAACTACTGCAACTTCCGGAATTCTATTTGACCCTTGGATCAAAATCTCACTATCAGACCGGAAACTTCAAAAATTCAACCTTCGGCATTACAAGCCTAAATGAGCTACGGACCTCCAAAACACTATCCAAACACGCTCCCAACCCCAAAATCACCCAACAGAACTAATGGAACCATCGGATTTCCATTCTAAGGCCGTCTTCACACTGTTCCTGAAACAACATCAGAAACTCGAATTAATCAAGGATTTAAGCCTAAGAACTCCAAATTTCCTCAAATTACGCTTTCGATCAAACACATAATCAAACCACGTCCGAATGATCTGAAATTTTGCACACACATCCCAAGTGACATGACGGAACTACTGCAACTTCCGGAATTCTATTCTGACCCTTGGATCAAAATCTCACTATCGGACCGGAAACTTCAAAAATTCAACCTTCGGCATTTCAAGCCTAAATGAGCTACGGACCTCCAAAACACTATCCAAACACGCTCCCAACCCCAAAATCACCCAACAGAGCTAATGGAACCATCAGATTTCCATTCTGAGGCCGTCTTCACACAGTTCCTGAAACAACATCAGAAACTCGAATTAATCAAGGATTTAAGCCTAAGAACTCCAAATTTCCTCAAATTACGCTTTCGATCAAACACATAATTAAACCACGTCCGAATGATCTGAAATTTTGCACACACATCCCAAGTGACATGACGGAACTACTGCAACTTCCGGAATTCTATTCTGACCCTTGGATCAAAATCTCACTATCGGACCGGAAACTTCAAAAATTCAACCTTCGGCATTTCAAGCCTAAATGAGCTACGGACCTCCAAAACACTATCCAAACACGCTCCCAACCCCAAAATCACCCAACAGAGCTAATGGAACCATCGGATTTCCATTCTGAGGTCGTTTTCACATTGTTCCTGAAACAACATTAAAAACTCGAATTAATCAAGG
Organism: Nicotiana sylvestris; assembly: GCF_000393655.2. Classification (NCBI taxonomy): domain Eukaryota; kingdom Viridiplantae; phylum Streptophyta; class Magnoliopsida; order Solanales; family Solanaceae; genus Nicotiana; species Nicotiana sylvestris. The sequence continues at coordinate 71,224,017 of NC_091058.1, forward strand.
ATTTAAGCCTAAGAACTCAAAATTTCCTCAAATTACGCTTTTGATCAAACATATAATCAAACCACGTCCGAATGATCTGAAATTTTGCACACACATCCCAAGTGACATGACAGAACTACTGCAACTTCCGGAATTCTATTCTATCCCTTGGATCAAAATCTCACTATCGGACCGGAAACTTCAAAAATTCAACCTTCGGCATTTCAAGCCTAAATGAGCTACGGACCTCCAAAACACTATCCAAACACGCTCCCAACCCCAAAATCACCCAACAGAGCTAATGGAACCATCAGATTTCCATTCCGAGGCCGTCTTCACACTGTTTCGACTACGGTCAATTTTCTAACACAAGCTCTCATTCAGGGACTAAGTGACCCAAAACTCTCCGAAACTCACAACCGAACTTCCCGGCGAATCAAATTAGCAGAATTAAACTTGGAGAAAGCAGTTAATAGGGGATCAGGGCGTTAATTCTTAAGACGATTGGCCGAGTCGTCACATCCTCCTACACTTAAACATTCGTTCGTCCTCGAACGAGCATAGAGATATACCTGAAGTAGTGAAGAGATGAGGGTAACGGCTGTGCATATTCTTCTCGGTCTCCCAGGTCGCCTCCTCGACCGGCTGGCCCCACCACTAAACCTTTACCAAAGCAATGTTCTTTGACCTCAGCTTTCTAATCTGCATGTCCAATATTGCCACTATCTCCTCAACATAAGATAGATCCTTGTCCAACTAGACTGAACTAAAATCCAACACGTGCGATGGGTCGCTATGATACCTCCGGAGCATCGAAACATGAAATACCGGATGAACTCCTGCCAAGCTGGGAGGTAAGGCCATCTCACAAACAACCTCCCCAACACGCCTCAATATCTCAAAAGGGCCAATAAACTTCGGACTCAACTTCTCTTTCTTCCTAAACCTCATGACGCCCTTCATAGGCGAAACCCGAAGCAGAACCCGCTCTCCAACCATATAGGAAACATCGCGAACCGGAACACTTTTGTCTGGACTGGGTTGTACGGAGTCTATCCTAAATTACCTTAACCTTCTCCAAAGCATCCTGAACCAAGTCTATGCCTAATAGTATGGCCTCACCTGGCTCAAACCAACTCACCGGAGATCTGCACCGCCTACCATATAAAGCCTCATACGGTGTCATCTAACTTCTGGGCTGATAGCTGTTGTTGTAAGCAAACTCCACCAATGGCAAGAACTGATCCCAAGACCCTCCAAACTCAATCACACTTGCACGGAGCATATCCTCAAGAATCTAAATAGTGCATTCGGACTATCCTTCCGTCTGAGGGTGAAATAATGTACTCAACTCTACCCGAGTACCTAACTCATGCTAAGCGGCTCTCCAGAACCGTGATGTGAACTATGTATCTCTATCTGAAATGATGGAAACTAGAATACCATGCAGATGAACAATCTCCCGGATATAAATCTCTATCAACCGCTCCGAAGAATAAGTAGTACACACAGGAATGAAATGAGCGGATATGGCCAGCCAATCCACAATCACCCAAATAGCATCAAACTTCTTCAAAGTCTGTGGGATCCCAACTACAAAGTCCATGGTGATCTGCTCCCACTTCCACTCCGGAATCTCTATCTACTGAAGCAACCCACCCAGTCTCTGGTGCTTATACTTCACCTGCTAATAGTTGAGACACCGAGCTACGAATCCAAATATATCTCTCTTCATATGCCTCTACCAATAGTGATGCCTCAAATACTAATACATCTTCGCGGCAGTAGGATGAATGGAATACCGCAAGCTATGTGCTTCCTCCAGAATCAACTCCTGAAGCCCCTCAACATTGGGTACACAAATCCGACCCTGCATCCTCAATACCCCATCATCACCAATAGTCACATCCCTAGCATCACCGTCCTGAACCTTGTCCTTGAGGACAAGCAAATGATGGTCATCATATTGCTGCTCCCTGATACGATCAAATAAAGAAGACCGAGAAATCAAGCAAGCTAGGGGCTCCGAAAGATCCAATCTTACAAACTGGCTGGCTAAGGTCTGAATATCCATCGCCATAGGCCTCTGTGATGCTGGTAAATAAGCCAAACTCCTCAAACTCTCTACCCGGCGACTCAAAGCATCGGCCACCACGTTAGCCTTGCCCGAGCGATAGTAAATAGTGATATCATAGTCCTTTAGCAACTCTAACCACCTCCTCTGGCACAAATTTAGATCCTTTTGGTTGAACAAATGCTGCAAGCTCCGATGGTCAGTATAAATCTCACAAGGTACACCATATAAGTAATGGCACCAAATCTTTAGGGCGTGAACAATGGCAGCTAACTTAAGGTCGTGAACAAGGTAGTTCTTCTCATGTATCTTTAATTGTCTGGACGCGTAGGCAATCACCCTATTGTCCTGCATTAACACCGCTTCGAGGCCAACCCTCGAGGCGTCACAATAGACCATATAAGACCCCGAACCTGTAGGCAGTATCAAAATTGGGGTTGTAGTCAATGCTGCCTTGAGCTTCTGAAAGCTTGCCTCACACTCCTTCGTCAACTGAAACGGAGCACCCTTCTGGGTCAATTTAGTCATAGGGGCTGCAATCGATGAAAACCCCTCCACAAAACGATGGTAGTAACCAGCCAAACCAAGGAAACTACGGATCTCGATAGCTGAGGATGGTCTGGGCCAACTCTGTACGACCTCTATCTTCTTCAGATCCACCTGAATACCCTCACTCGATACCACGTGGCCTAAGAATGCCATTGAATCCAACCAAAACTCACATTTCGAGAATTTAGCATATAACTTCTTCTCTCTCAAAGTCTAAAGCACGGTCCTCAGGTACTGCTCATGATCTTCCCGACTTCAGGAATACACCATAATATCATCAATAAAGACAATGATGAACGAGTCAAGATACGGCCGAAACACACTGTGCATCAAATGCATAAAGGCTGCTGGGGCATTGGTCAGCCCAAATGACATAACAAGGAACTCGTAATGACCATACCGAGTCCTGAAAGTGATATTTGGGATATCTGGCTCCCGAATCTTCAACTGATGGTAACCTGAGCGCAAATCAATCTTAGAAAACACTCGTGCGCCCTAAAGCTGGTCAAACAGATCATCAATACGAGGCAAAGGATAACGGTTCTTCACTGTAACCTTGTTCAACTGGCGATAATCAATACACATACGCATAGAACCATCCTTTTTATTCACAAACAAGACAGGAGCACCCCAAGGTGATACACTGGGCCGAATAAAACTCTTATTAAGCAATTCCTATAACTGATCCTTCAACTCCTTCAACTTAGGAGGAGCCATACGATATGGAGGAATAGAAATGGGCTGAGTGCCTAGCAACAGATCAATGCCAAAATCAATATCTCTATCACGCGGCATGCCTAGAAGGTCAGCTGGAAACACATCGGGATAATCTCGTACTACTGGAACTGAATCAACTGAAGGGGTATCAATACAGACATCTCTCACATAAGCTAAATATGTGTCACACCCCTTCTCAACCATACGCTGAGCTTTAAGAAAAGAAATGACTCTACTGGGGGTGTAATCTAAGGTACCCCTCCACTCAACATGCGGTACACCTGGCATAGCCAACGTCACAGTTTTGGCGTGACAATCAAGAATAGCATAATGGGGCGTCAACCAGTCCATGCCCAAGATAATATCAAAATCAACCATGTTGAGTAACAATAAATTAGCTCTGGTCTCAAAACCACTGAGAGCAACCAAACACGACCGATAAACACGGCAACAAGAGAATCTCCTACATGAGTAGAGACATAAACAGGGGAACTCAAAGAATCCCGAGGTACACCCAAATGCGGAGCAAAATAAGAAGACACATAAGAGTAAGTAGAGCCTGGATCGAATAGAACCGATGCATCTCTGTGACAAACCAATATAATACTTATGATGATAGAATCGGAGGCAAAAGCCTGGGTATGGGGAGGAAGGGCATAGTATCTAGCCTAGCCTCCTCCTCTAGGGCGACCTCTACCTCCCCGACCTCCACCTCTAGCTAGCTGAGCAGGTGGGGTAGCAACTGGAGCTGTAACCACAGCCTAAGAACTCTGCGGGGCACATTGTGACTGAGAAATATGTGGAGGTGTACCCCTCCTAAGTCTGGGGCAATCCCTCACCATATGGCATGTGTCACCACACTCAAAACAAGCTCTGGGAGGACGTGGTGGTTGTGACTGGCTAGGGCCAGGTCTGCTGGACTAACCCTTGAAAGCACTACGCGTAGGAGGCGCGCTAGAAACCGGAGGTGTATAATAAGGCTCCTGAGATCTAGGAGGAGCTGGAATACCACTGGTGGCTGGAAGAGCTGAATGAACAGGGTGACGCATATAACCTCTACCATAACGACCTGCAACTGGGGTACATGCACCAGAATAATGGCCCGACTCTCGAGACCTCTTGGCCTCCCTCTCCTCTCTCTCTCTAGCATGCATACCCTCAATCCTCCTAGCGATGCTCACCACCTGTTGATAAGAAATATTCATCTCCAATTCACGAGCCATGCTAGACCTAATGTTGGGAATAAGGCCCTCGATAAATCGGCGAACTCTCTCGTGGACAGTAGAAACCAAGTTTGGTGCATGCCTAGCCAAACTGGTGTAACAGACAACATACTCTGAAACAGTCATAGAACCCTGACACAAATGCTCAAACTCTACGCGCCATGCGTCCCTAAGGCTCTGAGGAACATACTCCCTCGGGAACAGATCTAAAAACTGAGTCCAAGTCAGTGAAGCAGCCTCATCTGGACTGTCTAGCTCATAGGTGCGCCACCACTCATAGGTAGCTCCTCAAAGTTGGAAGGTAGTGAAAGAAACCCCGCTCAATCCTGAGATACCCATGGTACGGAGAATGCGGTAACACTCATCAAGAAATCCTAGAGCATCCTCCGATGCTAGACTACTGAATATAGGAGGCTTGTACTTCTTGAACCTCTCAAGCCTCAATTGCTCATCCTCAGAAGCAGCTACCCTGTCCTCAGGCTGAGCTGGCACTACAGGCGGTACAGGAATAATCTCAGGGACCTGCTCAATATGCACTCGCTGCTCGGGAGTGCGGGCGGCGGGAGTTTGTGCTCCTCCCCTGGCCTGAGATGTAGCTGCAGCAAGGGGACGAAACCCTACCTGAGACAAAGTGGTGTACATGCTCATGAACTGCGCCAAAGTCTCCTAAAGTGCTGATGTGGTAGTAGTAGTAGGTGTGTCAAGTGCCTGGACTCTGGCTGGACCCGCTGGTGGTACCTCGGCGGCAGCTCGCATAGGTGCTATGGCTGCACCACGTGTGTATCCTCGGCCTTTACCCTGGCCCCAGCCTCTAACGGCTTAGTAGGGGGTATGGGTGCCTGATCATCTCGGGTAGCACATGTCCTCACCATCTGTGAGAGAATAGAAGACAGAAGTTTAGAATGGTGATGTCAAAATATCGCACGACAAGGAAATCAAATGAAGTGGAATTTTCCTAACGCTTACACAACCTCTCGTAGATAAGTACAGACGTTTCGGTACTGATCAGCGAGACTCTAATAAACCGGCTTGTGATCCATTACTCCTATGTACCTAGAGCTTTGATACCAACTTGTCAGGACCCCGGTTCACCCTCCGTGAACCATCATGACGACACCTAGCCTCTACGACTAGGTAAACCTAAATTTGCAGTAGATAACCAAACTTGCGGAAGTAAAACAATTTAAAAACAGAATAAAACAATAATAGTGCGTAAATGTGCCGCTCGGCATACTCCATGTTTAACTCTCAACACCAAACATAAATCCAAGACCCAAAAACCCATGAATCACAATCTAAGAAAAGAAATACTACATAGCTCTAACTCCGAAATTTCTAATAAAGAACAGAAAAGTACAAAAGGGCTAAATACTAAAGGCGGGAGTAGAAAGGGAATCCTTCATCTGCAGACGCGGTAAATGTACCTCGGAGTCTCTAAGCAATCGCCTCTCTCAACGATAATAGGCCTGATCAGCGGTACCTGGATCTGTACATGAAAAACATGCGCAGAAGGGGCATGAGTACACCACGACAGTACTCAGTAAATGCCAAGCCTAACCTCGGTTGGGTAGTGACGAGGAAGGCCAGGGCCCTACTCAGGTTAAATACAATATACGGGTTAACAGTGTGGAATAAAATAGTATAGATAAGTGCAACAGTAAAAAATAACATAGAATTGACAGAACAACAACAACAACTAGAACAGAGACAAAACAAGCCACGGAAAGAAATACAGCTCAACACAAAGATAACAACCGAGGCACCTTCCAGGATACCGTCCTGTAGTCCCAATTACAACTGTTCAGTGGATCTCCCGGGATACCGTCCCGTAGTTTATCATATATATGTCCGAAGGCTCTCCCGGGATCCCGTCCCGTAGTAAAACTATTAATGCGCGGGGATCTACCGGAATCCCGATCCGTAGTCCCAAATTTAAATACCCAGTACTGGGGAAATCTACTGGGTACATTCCCGTAGTTCCATATAAATGTGCAGGGGGATCTACCGAGAATCTAACCCGTAGTCCCAAAGTAAATATGCAGGGGAATTTACCGGGAATCTAACCCGTAGTCCCAAAGTAAATATGCAGGGGGATCTACCGGGAATCTAACTCGTAGTCCCAAAGTAAACAGACAAAGGAGGGGGGGGGGAACTACCAGAATCCCACATCCGTAGTCCCAAAATAAATACACAGCAACAACAGGAAGATATACAGAAATGGAAAGATTTCATATTATGGCAACAAGTGATTCTAGCCTAGCATGTTGCACAGAATCCAAGTAAGGCAGGTTAAATCAAATAAAGCAAATTAAGTCACTTAGACATACTTTCCTAAGCTAACAACAGACTTAATAGTGCAAGAAGTAGAAACAGAAAAAGAAACATACTAGTAATTACTTAAGAAAATCGGATTTCCAACAATTAGCACAAGTACGCACTCGTCACCTCACATACAAGGCATTTCAATTACCAAGTATACCAATCCTAAGGGGAAGGTCCCCCACACAAGGTTAGACAAGCCACTTACCTCGAACTGGCTCAAAATCAACTTGAGACCACACTTTTGCCATGAGTATCCGACTCCAAATGACCCAAATCTATTCAATTCAATGCATATTGTAAATAACACTTCAAGTAACTGATTTTACAATTAAATTCTAAGCTAATACGCGAAAACATATAAAATGACCAAAATGGCCCTCAGTCCAACATCTCGGAATCGGGTGAAATTTATATTTTTAGAAACCTTGTACTCTCATGAGTCTATACATAACAAGAACACTGAAATCGGAGTCCAAATAGCCCCTCAAATCCTCAATCAAAGGTCTCTTAAACTCAAGCCCTAATTACCCATTTTCCCCAAATTTCTCACCATTAATTAGGTCTTTAATCACATAAAAACGAGTTATGAAGTCAAGGACATTACCTTCAATCGATTTCCCTTTGTTTTCCTCAAAAATTCCTCTCAAAAGCTCCAAACCCGGATGAAAATGGTGGAAGAATAGCTAAATTTCGCAAAGGAAACTATTTATATGTTTTGCCCAGCGATTTCCGCATTTGCAGCCCTGGGACCGCATCTGCGGTCTCGCTTCTGAGGAACAAGTGTCGCATCTACGACTTTCCCTTAAGTGACTAGCTTTCGCATCTGCGTACCTCTAACCGCTCCTGCGGTTCCGCTTCTGCGAGCCTCACGCCGCATCTGCGGTTTCTGAAGGAATGACCCAAAGCCGCTTTTGCGGTGCCGCATCTGCGGTCCCCAAGCCGCAGATGCGAAAATACCAGAAGCAGCAATGCTACAGCTACTGCAACACTTCTTGAACCTGCCCGTCGACCATCGGAAAACACTCCGAGGCCCCCGAGACCTCAACCAAAAGCACCAATATCGCCCAATACCTCATTCCAACTTGTACCAATCCTTAAACCACCTAAAACAACATCGGAAACTCGAATTAGTCAAGGATTTAAGCCTAAGAACTCCAAATTTCCTCAAATTATGCTTTCGATCAAACACCTAACCAAACCACGTCCAAATAACCTAAATATTTTCACACACATCACAAGTGACATGACGGAACTACTGCAACTTCTGTAATTCCATTCCAACCCTCGGATCAAAATCTCACTATCGGACCGGAAACTTCAAATATTCAACCTTCGGCATTTCAAGCCTAAATGAGCTGCGGACCTCCAAAACACTATCTAAACACGCTCCCAATCCCAAAATCACCCAATAGAGCTAACGGAACCATCAGATTTCCATTTCGAGGCCGCCTTCATACTGTTCCAACTACGGTTAATTTTCCAACACTTAATCTCTCATTCAGGGACTAAGTGTCCCAAAACTCTCTGAAACTCACAACCGAACATCCCAGTGAATCAAATTAGCAGAATTAAACTTGGGAAAAGCAGTTAATAGGGGATCAGAGCGTTAATTCTTAAGACGATCGACCGGGTAGTCATATCGAGAGAGAATTACGGCACCTAAAGTGCTCACGATCAGTAGAGAATACATTGGCAAAATTGTAGGAAACATAGCTAGAAGGATTCCGACAAGTGGGAAAATCATAACTCTAGACCTCCTTAATTTAGTCTCTAACCCTTTGTCTCATTAGTTGATAATTTTCCTACTTTCTAGTATTTGCTAGTTAATTAGTTAGAAATATAAATCTCAATCTTTATAATTTAGAAAATTGTTCAAACTTGTCTTTTTAATGATATTAAACAGATATAGCTAAGCCTTAGGTCTCTGTGGGATTCGACTCCGGACTTTTAAACCGGATTATATTTACAATGACCGTTTATCCTTTTTAGGACTAGAGTTGGGCGTGATCAAGGAGTACCGAAAACATGAGAATTTTGGGGAAGATGGATTGAGGAGAGTAGCACAAAAAATTATTTTCCTAAAAAGTCAGCCACAAAGTCTACCAAAATTTGAGATTTGATGGCGGTATGGGCGGATATTCGATATTGTACCCGCTGATCTCAACGGCCTATTTGGTCCATTGTTCCGAGAGCTCGGGTTTATGCATTATGTTTCTCAATGGGTAAGTAGTTACAACACATATGGGGTGGCATTGAAAGTACGGTTTTAGCTTTCTAGAGGCGCTTAGCAAAGCGAGCGCCAATTTTTCTAGGTGAGGATACCTAGTTTCAACCTCACCTAGAGTTCTTGTAACATAATAAATTGGATATTGCGTACCTTCCTATTCCCGGACCAGGACTCCACTTACCGTTACCTTGGATACCGCTAAGTACAGATATAGTTGTTTGTTCGCCTTTGGCGTATGAAGCAAATATGGGCTCGAGAGATACTACTTGAGTTCCTCCAAGGCTTGTTGGCACTCGGGGTCCATGAGAAGTTATTCTTCTTCTTCAATAGTGAGAAGAACTAGGGCTTTTCATTCGGATCAGATATCCGAAATCCGAACCAATCCATTCAATTTCGGATTTTGGATTGTGTTTTTTAAAATTTCAGATTTTGGATCGGATTCGGATTGGTATATTTTTTTCCGATCCGATCCAAAATCCGAAATTATTAGGGAATGTATAAATACTACACTTTAATTTCGGATAGTCAATACTTCTTTTTCATCAACCTCCAAGTTATTACCTTTACAATTGCTAGATTTAGCTATATTGGCACCATAGTACTCTCATAATTGCATAAATATGAATTTTTCTTAATGTATTGCTTCTTTTACAAAGAAAATACACATATTAGTTTAACTTTGACGCATAATAATACGATCCAAAATCCGATCCGATCCAAACTTTAAAATTCGATCCAATCCGATATAATTCATATCGGATTCAGATTGCATTTTCTAGAATCCGAAATCCGAAATTTGAATCTGAAATGTGTTAAATCCGATCCGATCCGTGCACAACCCTAAGAAGAACCGATGGCTTTTGTTAGGAAATCTCGAGATTAATCGACCCAAGGTGTCTATGCGCCCTGTTAGCCTTAGAACAACTTTGACGTTGTCCACAACAGTGATGTCCTCAATAGCCTTGATCGTATCGGGGTCAATCTCAATTCCCTGATTGGACACCATGAATCCGAGGAATTTCCCGGTCCCGACTCCGAATGCGCATTTCTCCAACATGTTGAAGGTCTCCTGCAAATATTTCAAATGGTCCTCTGCTCGCTGGGACTTAACTAACATATCATTAATGCAAACCTCCATTGACTTTCCTATTTGTTCTTTGAACATCCGATTTACCAGGCATTGGTAAGTGGCACCAGCGTTTTTTAGTCTGAATGGCATTACATTATAGTAGTAGGTATCGTACTTAGTGATGAAGGACATGTTTTCCTAATCGTCCAGGTCCATCCGAATTTGATTGTACCCGAAATAGGCATCGAGAAAATTGAGGATCTCATGGCCGATCGACGCATCGATTATGTGATCGATGTTGGGCAAATGGAAAGAGTCCTTCGGGCATGCTTTATTCAAATCCTTATAGTCGACACATATTGTTAATTTATTCCTTTTTTGGGACCACCACTATGTTTGCTAACCAATCCCAGTATTTAACCTCCCGAATGGACCCTAATTTAAGGAGTTTAGATACCTTGTCTTTGATGAATGCATGCTTGACTTCATACTGAGGCCTCATTTTCTATTTGACTTGATGAAACTTCGGGTCTAGGCTCAGCTTGTGTGTAGTTATTTCTAGAGGGATTCCTGTCATATCAAGGTGGGGCCAAGTGAAACAATCTATGTTAGCTATAAGAAATTGAATGAGTTTTTTCCTGAGCTCGGGACTTAACCATGTGCCTAGGTATAACTTTCGATCGGGTAAATGCTCGATCAATATGACTTGCTCCAGCTCCTTAATCGTTGATTTGGTAGTGTCGGAGTCATCGGGGGCTATAAAAGACTTGGGTACCCCGTAGTCATCGTCTTCATCGGTTCTTGCTTCTTCGGTTGGGTCGGGGTCGGTGTTGGTAATTGCTATTTGGTTTCTTCCTCGGTGACTGAACCTGTACTTTTGCCATTGTAAGTGCGGATATCGGGATCGCCTCTTCAACCGCAAACATTTTCTTTGTGGCTGGTTGTTCTCCATAGATTGTTTTAATCTCTCCTGGCGTTGGCAATTTCAATACTTGGTGCAAAGTAGAGGGTAATGCCCTCATGTTGTGGATTCATGGCCTCCCAAACAGAGCGTTGTACCTTATATCTCCTTCGATTACATAGAACTTGGCTTCTTGGATGGTCCCGGTGACGTTCACCGATAATGTTATCTTCCCTTTGGTGGTTTCACATGCCATGTTGAATTCGTTTAGAACTCGAACTGCTAGCACGATTTGATCTTATATACCGAGCTGTTCCACAATCCTCGATCGGATGATGTTGGCCGAGCTACCTGGATCAATTAACACACGCTTAACTCGATATTTATTTATGAGTACAGATATTATCAGTGCATCGTTATGGGGCTGCATGATCCCTTTCTTGTTCTCGTCATTGAAAGACAAGGTTGCTTCCAGTATGTAATCTCGAGTCATTTTTTCCTTGTGATGGATACTTTGGTGCGCTTCAATATCGGCCCTTGGGGAACGTCGATCCCACCGATGATTATGTTAATGACGTTCTGAGGTTCTTCCAGCTCGGTCTATTTATTAGACTCTCTATTCCTGAAATGACTTTTGGCTCGATCGCTCAATAACTCTAAGAGATGCCCATTGCTGAATAGTTGGGCTACTTCATCTCTTAATTGTCGGCAATCCTCTGTTCTCCGGGTGTGAGTGTCATGATATTTGCACATAAGGTTAGGATCCCTTTGGGCTGGATCAGACTGTAGAGGTAGAGGCCATTTGGTGTATTTGATGCATTCAGTGGAAGATATAATAGTGGCGATGTCGACGTTAAAGTTGTACTCCGATAACCTCGATGGTTCCTTAGGCCCGATAGGCTTGTCGAAACTGTTTTTGCTCATGAGTCCCCGGTTTCTTTGACCTCAATCACTCATCCTTTTACTTCTCATAGGGTTTCTCCCAAACCCACTACCTCTTCGGTCTCTGTTTTATGGCCGATATCGATTCCTGTGATATTATTTCACGATCAATGTCTCTCTTGACTCTGTCGACGGCTATGACTAGATAAATGGACCCGAAAAGGACCCCATGTTGATAATCTTCAACCCTATTTTTAATTAATACCGGCTATATATGTCAGACCAAGTAACAATCGGATACTCTACCAAATATTGTTTCAACTACTATGAAACCAACGAGCTTCGAACATTGAGTCCCTAGGTGAAGGCTTGAATGACCCAATCGCCCGCGACCGGAGGCAGGTCTATCTGTTCCATTTGAAATTGGGATACGAACTCTCTAAGAATCTCATTATCCTTCTGTTTCACTTTGAAAAGGTTTGACTTCCTGGACTCGACCTTGATAGCTTTGGCGTGTGCTTTCACGAAGGAATCTGCAAGCATAGCAAACGAGTCAATAGAATTAGGAGGCAGGTTATGCTACTATATTATAGATCCATTTGACAGAGTTTCCCCGAACTCTTTTAGCAAGACATACTCGATCTCATCATCCTCCAAGTCGTTCCCTTTGATGGTTCATGTGTAGGAGGTCACATGCTCATTTGGGTCGGTCGTTCCATTGTACTTAGGAATCTTAGGCATGCATAACTTCTTAGGGATTGGCTTCGGAGCTGCGCTCGGAGGAAAAGATTTTTGAACAAACTTCTTGGAATCTAGGCCCTTTAATACTAGTGGTGCTCCTGGGATTTGGTCGACCCTAGAGTTGTAGGTTTCCACCTTTTTGTCATTGGCTTTGATCTTCTTCTCTCCCGATTCTATCCGTTTTGTCAGTTACACGAGCATTTTTATGATCTCTAGGTTAGTCCCCGATCCAATTTTATTCGGCCTCTCCATGATTGATTTATTTCTTCGGGTCACTTCCCGGGATGGCTTGGGCTCAATTTTGCTCAAGGGGTGGCTTTGGTTCTGGAGCTGGGCTATAGTTGCCTGTTGAGCCTGTAACATTTCGAAGATCACTCACAAGTTGATCCCATCATATTCGCCACCGTGCGTATTTCGTGCAACTGATCGGATTTCCCTGCGGATGCTGTTCCCAAGATCTGTAGGCACATTTGCATTGATGGCCACATGCGAGCTATCGTCGATTGGGTTTGCAACAGGAACTTTGTTGAGGTCGATCAGGGGCATCTCATTACCGGGCGCTACATGTTGTTCTTGCCATGGTGGCCGGATTCAGCATCCATATTCAGAAGGGCTGACTGGGAGTTCAGTATTTTGAACTTTGGCCTGAAATTGAGATGCTTCAGAGAACATGTGTAAAATACGGTGTGTTACGTGAATTTGTACCAAATCGCTGCTATTATTCTTAGCCCCACTATGGACACCAAACTGTTTACCCTCAAAATCAAATAACAATTTAAATTTGTAAGTAATTTTAAGGATACACTGATTGATTTGATACAATGCGATAAATTAAGCCAATATTGGGTAAACAAAGCCAAAATAAATTCAAACCACCCGAGTAGGATAGTTCCAACCCTAGTGAAATAGTCACCCTCGATCTGGGCTCACTATGGCCGGCTCCGATGAACAAGAGAAATAACTAATAACAAAAAAATAATGGTATATTGCTTTGGAATGCATGTTACAATGTACTTCATGAATCAGACCCCCTTTATATGGTAGGAGAGTCCTACTTTAGGTATAACTCTATAGAAGGTAGAAAATCTTCAGATTAACTGATTGTCGGTTCCTTATCGATACGTGCCGTGATCCCCACCATGAAATCCGATCGTTCACGGATATTTTGGCCTTCTGTTGGCTATGCCTGATTGTCCGGTAATGTTCTTCGAAGACGTTCGAGGTTGGGACCGATTTCGAAACCATGACCTCAATATTCTCGAGGGCAGGCGTCATGCCCCTAGATTCTGGTTCGATGGGACTTTCGGCTCGATTTCGATCCCTCACCACCATGTCTCGAGCCTGTGTTATCTTGTCGGAGGCTGGAGTGTACTATGAGCTCAGTTTTACCCGTATACACAAAGCATTGCCTTTGGTTAGAACCATGCATACGGTCAAAGAATATGCGCATTATATTGCTAGATTACAATTTTACTATCCTAACGATATACAAATATTTAGAGCCATCTTGAAAACTTTGGAGAAAGAAGTTGTTGAAACTTTTATTTAAAAAGAGGTTTGAGCAAAAAGAGGAAACTTGTTTGATAATTATAATCTTTTCTCAATATTTTTGAGGAATTATTTGAAAAAAAGAGGTTTCAAATTACTTATACAAAAAATGTTATTTCGAAGAAGCTATATGTAAACACTTCTTAGAAAACATAAACAAGTACTTTTTTCTTTTTTTTTTTTGTAAGATTTCAATGAACTTTTATGGACAAATGCCACCTAGTGTTTGATATATTTCAAAACTTTATTTATTTTGAATATCTTAGATTTACATTAAAGAATAGAATCAAAAAAGAAGATAGACCAAAAAACAACAAAAAAGTAAAATAAAAAATTATTTTTTTCATTCTCTGAACTTCATTTCAAAATTTTCAAATCTACACTTTCGATTTAGTGAGCATGAATAACCTTTATCATTTCATTATATCCTTTGACGTTCATTCATTCATAAGTTAACTCACACTCATAGAAACCATGAGTCCAACTCCTCATCGGAAAAAAATTTTGGTAACGTTTTTATTTGACTCAAAAGATATTGGAATCTTTTTAGACAAATCAATTAAAGAAAATGAAGGGGTAAATCTTAGTTAGACATAATAAGTTCTATATCAATGAGCAAATTGAAAGTATAGTATACGAGATAAAATAGAAGTAATCGATCTTTATTGAAACTCTTCATTGTGGCTCTCATTGATTAACGGGAGGAGTAGTTTTACATGTTTTTCTGGAGATTACTCCGTTCTTCTTCTTCCTTGCAAAGATTACAAGCAGAGAACTCAAGAGAGAGGATGGAGAGAAGGTGGATCCCCCTCCCATCGAAGGTTTTTCCCTTACTATATATAGTCAAGGGACCTTTGCTACTAACTTGGTCCGACGCTCTCTCACACAAAGTCTGCCTTAGTCGTCCTCTAGACGTTGTTTCTCCTAGCTAGACGAGTATCGAGAGTGCTAGATGTAAAGTAGGCCATGTTGGCTTTTGGTGTCTTGCCTCCTGGACGGGATGTTGGTCGGTTTAACCGCAACGGTCAGATTTTGACCAATATAGTTAGTCCCTCTTTCTGTCAGGGTCGTCCCCTGTCGGGCCAGGCAGACGGATCATGAGCACTATAACTTCGAGAGAAATCTGACTTCTCATTCCTTGTCTATGCTTCTTAGGTTTCAAGTGAGGTGACGGCGTTCTTTTGATATCCTTGGAATGTTACAGTTGTTTCGGAACCAAAACATCGTTTGGTATTAAAGCATTGTTTCGTGATTGCCGCCATTATGACACATGTTCCTAGGGAACCGAAACGTTCGTGCCCTATCAAATTTGATTGGTGACTCTTGGATTTCATGCTTGGGGGGATTTATGTATCTTATAAATAGGAGGGATACATCATTCGATTGACACACTTCTCTGCCTTGTGTTTGAAATAATTTTATGAATATACTCTCTTCCCGATACTCCAAATTTTCATTCGCCCCCATTTAACTGAAAACTTTCATCCTTCCTTTCCATTGTCTTTTTGCCACACCATTTTGGCGAAATGGTTGGTGATTCTTTTCGCATTGATCTTCCTGTCACAATTCCAGCACCAGAGAATGTTGCTCTGGCCACCGGAGGAGTAGAAGTTATGGAAGATAAATAGGTTCCATCAGTAGTCGAGATCTTGCCTCGTCTTGAGCGAGAATGGAACGATTACAGTGGTTGTTCCGCGGTGGAGCCAGAACTTGTCCCTTCTATTATGAAAGAAGAAGATATTGCAGAGTTGAAAACTAGGTGGGGGATCCCCGGTTACGTTGACATGCCATCGGCGATAGGGAATGACATAGTTCATTTTGATCGTCCTGGGTACTGCGTGTTTTACGCCTACCCCTTACTTATTTGGTACACACTTCCTCTCCCTCCCCTGGTGGTAGATGTCTGCCGCTTTTATGAGGTATGCCCCGCCCAACTTTCGTTGTACCTGTACAAGCTATTCCTTATGTTGCTCAAGTTTGCGGAACTCGCTGGCCGTGAGATCACTCTGGATCACATGCTCAATATCTTCGCCCCTCAACTCATTCGCGGAACGATGCTTCACATGCATCCTCGGGGGTCGAAGAGTCTGGTGGTGAAGATGGACGACAGGGCTAACAGTTGTTTATATGAGAATTACTTCTATGTACGGACCGAGCACATTGTGGCAGATCCAATGGGGTTCCTTGAGAAGTGGAACTTTGCACATAAGTTTCTTATGTTTTTAGTCGGCGAGATATCCGGGTGCTTTCAGTGACAATACTAAACCATGTTATGTCTCTGTAGCCGAGAAATTGCCCCTTCCATCTGTCGAAGGTATCTGTGAGTGGGTGAGCGCCATCCTTCCCCATACGGCAGGGGTTCGCACTTGGTCGACCTTTTATGAAATATTTGGACGAAGGCCACTTACATTGAGGTGTAGTTTCTGTTTGCTATTTTCCTCTCTTTCTAATTAGTGTCCTATGTGTTGTTTGTCGATGACAAGAAGAGTGCGGAGAGTGAGGACTCATCCCTTAGCTTTTCGTCAGCCGGCATCGTCTGCTCGTCCGGTGACATTGCCTACCGCCCGGTCTTCGTCGAGGGATGCTTTAGTTGAGTCCGCGGCCATGGTTATTCCTACGGAGGCCACTTCTCAAACTGAGGTCCTAACTGGAATTCGAGAATTCGAGGCAGCGCCTCCGACGTAATTCACCTGGAGGACTCTCCCTTGGCAGAATTTGGGGTGGGGGTTGATACCACTCCTCCCGTAGAGATGGAGACAGTCGTCGTATCTGCCCCATCGACAGAGGTTCCTACTGTTGTCGTTGATCAACAACCTGTCGTGACGGGGGCCAGATTTTTGAGGTTGCCGTTGTGGTTTCGGACATACCCTCATCTTCCGTACCTGGTCGTGCTTCCTCCTCAATTGCTGAAAGAGGAAAAGGCATTGTGGTCTACGATTACGAATCCAAATCGGACCTCGATCTTGATGATGTTAGGATGTTTGAGGAGGGTATTACCCACTCGGTGGTTCGTGCGGGAGGACCGGCCTATATTCTTGAGATTTGTTCGGATGTTAATCTCCTAGGGACACGGAGGATCTGGTGCCACAGTTCGACATTTTGTGTTCTGCTACCGAGAATGAGGCTCTCCGCAACGTTCCTGATATCGATTTGATGAATGAGGTGGTCGTTATAGGCTTGAGAGTACGTTGCGCTTTTCTTTTATACTTCTCTCATTTTTCTTGTTGATTTGGCTTTAACTCCTCTTCTCGCTTTTCAGACGTACATAGTGGAGTTGGAGAGTATGTGCAGGGCCAACATTCGGGCCAAGATTTTCTTGAAGATATTTGAAAAGTATCAACGATATTGCAACAAGTGTCGTGAGATGCACGAACAACTGAAGGAGAATCCTGGTGCTCGATCCCTCGGCGAGGAATAAGAGAAGAGACACCAACAGTTAATGGAAGCATTTGTAGGAACAATGTGCTCGAAGAGCAACTTCGCGCGAAGGATGAAGAGCTCGAGGTGGTAAAGGGGGTGGCCGCGGAGTGTGACTATATGCAGGGGAAACTGAGGCCAATGCATGACGAGATGGATCAAAATCTCATCAAGGTCGAGGCGATGAGTGCAGAGTGGATGGGAAAGATGGCCGAGTTGGAGAGAAAGGTCGCCGGATTGGAGAGTATCGAGAGTGCCTGGTTTGCGGCTTCAGCAAGGGCGGCGGCCCTGAAGAACACTAGTCGTGTCCTCCAGTCCGAGTAGGAGTCGGAGAGAGTGATGGCAACGCTAATGGAGGTGAGGCTTGAGGAGCTCAATGGTGAGATCGACCGGGAAGCTTCGACCTTAGGAGATTGGGTCGCCGCTCTTGAGGCTGAAAAGGAGCGGTTGTTGGCTCAAATTGAGTCTTCCTCCACCGATGTTCCCCGCCGCATACATGAGCTTTAGGTTCATGCTGAAGCTCAGCGAGATATATACAAGAGCCTGTGGGAGGCGGGCAATATTACTTAGGCCGCATATGAAGGAGCACGGGCAACGGCGCGAGAGGCTCGTGTCAACTGTGGTTATGACTCTGCGACTCCAGAGGCCGAAGAGGGCGCAGATTATGAGGGAGAGCTTCCTAGAGATGGTCTGAAAGAGTTAGGGTTTCTTTTGAGATAAAACCAGTTCACAGTCGGTTGTCGTTGTTCCTCTTTTTTTAATTGTTGGCTTGGACCGTGCGTAATATACGACCGTTAGCGTGGTGACTTTGTATAAAGAAGAATTTTTTGTTGTTATTTGCCTTGTACTTTATATTTGTTTTCGCTTATCGTGATTTTGGTGCGGGGTAGATTCCCGTATGACGAGTCCCGTTCATTCCTTCCCTTTTTGTTTACTGACGGCCCATGGCCTTAGATATATTTTGAACATTTCTCTGTCGCGCCCCCTTTTTCTCGAGCGAAATCGGGTTTATGACATTTGGGAGGACAACTCATTCCCTTTTTGGGAAGTGGGTTTGAATTTGAAGAGTCGCCACCTAATGATTAGGGTGCATTAGGTCACCAAGAGAGTTTGATTTGATTAACGAGAGATAGGGTAAGGGCTTGAAATTATCCCAAGGGGAAGGTGTTAGGCAACCCTCAGGATCCACTAGTGTGGTTCCCGGCCAGACTATTGTTGTGAACTTAGGTGCAAATAACACGTAAATGAATAAAACTTCAAATAAGAGGGAATTTTCACATAAGGGTTTACAAACAAATAAAGTTGGAAAGAACTAAAAGAAAGCTGATTTTTCTTAAAAAAAGAGTTTGAAGCTCTTTAAAAGAGATAAGAAATAAAGGAAAGGGGTCCTAGGTTTATTACTAATATGGATCACCCCACACAATGCCCGGTAATCACTCCTCAATGAGGGGTTACGAGTGGCATTATCGCGTAGTCATCATATCCATATCTACCTTTCCCACCTCGTTAAGGTATTAAAGCGCGGAATGGTCTCGTTTACTCATTGCATGCTATTACCCGCCCCAATCCTATCATTCCTAGAGGCATTTAGGACTACTAATTCTAAAGGGAAGGGATATCAGCTTATTTGTAGTTTCAAAGGCAAAATTCTAAGGCGACATGCAAGAACATGTATAATAAATTGGGGGAAAGCACATAACAGGCAAAAGGGCTCAGATATACCTCCTTTAGTCAAAGAAGCACATAATTTAGCATGTCTCACACGTACTGTTTAGGGTCTGATTAAATACTGAATATGAAAGAACTTAGAGGTTGAGGCAGACTGATTTATTACATATTTCAGATAAGAAGCCCAAATCAGGCCTACCGGCTGGTGATAGTTAATATAACAGATTCAATTTACAGTTATCACCCCAAGGCTTGCCTAAGTGTTAGGACAAAGGTCCTATAGGCATGATTCAAAAGACAGTAAAACTTTAAATGAATTATTTGAAACTCTATATGCGTACTCATTAAACTGGTTAAGTGATAAACTCAGATTATTAAAAGAAAGGCAGAATTCAAACAAATTGATTATAAGCTCTGCAACAGACAGTATCTATTGTTACTGGTTTTTATATCTAACATTAAATGAGGCGAATCAGATTCAATTAAAAACTCAGATAGGCATGCTTTCTAAGCATTACTAATTTTAAAAACCTTGTAGACATAGTATAAAAACGCAGAAGACTCGTCTTAAACCTATGAACATGATATCTAGATGTTGAATTCTGTTTAAAACATGATACCTAAGTGCAATTGAATGTTTAAGTCCTATGAGCATGGTATCTAGGTGCAGAAATTTGTTACCTATGAACATGATTTCTATATGAGAAAATGGATATACAGGATTCAGAAAGACCTATAGGCATATTTTCTATATGCATATGCAGAATTCAGATTGACTTATAGGCATGATTTCTAGACAAGAGTAGCAGACCTATGATCATGATTTCTATATGAAAATGGACATTCAGAATTCCCTATAGACATGCTTCTATATGCATTTGAATGTGCAGAATTTGAAAACCTATAGACGTGGTATCTATGCAGAATTCAACATTCCTATAGACGTGGTATTTATGTGAGAATGCAAAATTCAGAATTCCTATAGACATGGTATCTATGTGAGAATGCAGAATTCCTATAGACATGGTATCTACCCTTTTAGCATACATAATTACCCGCCCTTTTCACTAATCATCCCCAATGTTTGTTACAAAATTATTACAGCCCAGAATAAAGTAAAAGAATACATTAGAAAATAAAAGTACAACCAATGAGAGCCTGATTCAGACTTTATCTCTAAAATATGAGGTAAACCAACTCCAACAGATTCATGATCCAAAGCCTTTCTCCCATTTGAGCGTGTCAGAGTTCCCTAGGAGTTTCAAATGAACTCCGGGCAGTGCTCACACCCAAACGTATTACCAGATTAAGACAAGTGCAGTGTGGAAAGGCCAGCCCTCAAGTGTCCAAGTTCAAAGGGAACTCAAGGTCCCAAAGCAAGGCTCACAAGAGGTGGGGCAGAACTTAAAGACTAATAGACAGTGTAAGTGCAGGAACAAAATTCTGAGAGTGGGAAATGGGAGGGAAACAGTTACAAATAAGTACACATAGGGGTTCAGGGGTAATGGGGAGAGTGTAAAGAGGCAAGGGCAGGTTGTGGGCATACCCAGCAATGGAGAATGCTAGCACACTCATAAGCCTGTTAGAACACACTATTTAGAGGCTAGAATCCCAAGGGATCAAATTTAATTCATGGACAATAATTTGCAAATTGCCATGCCTTAAACTGTAGCTCAAACACATAAGGGCAGGGGTTTGGGATTCATAATAGAGATAGGCAGAAAGAAATTAGCATACTAATTTGTGTGTTGAACTATACAGAAACAGTAAGTAGACATGGATACAAAAGCGTAAATAAACACATTGTTGTGGTACTAAAGCTTAAATCAGGACATACCAGTTTCAAAGAAACAAATAGAGAAAAGCAGTAGGTCTTGTAAACAAGTCACAGTGCAGACAAGAAGAGAGAATACTATTGCGTATAAATGTAAGTTCAGAAAGACTATGACTGAGTGATTCCCTTGTGTCAATAAAAGAGTCGTGTATTTATAGTGTGAAAAACAGGCATAAATAAGGTAAGAAAACAGTTAAGGAACTGACTATAAATTAAGAATCAATCACACAAGACTTCCTTTAATTAAGGAACTCAGATTCAAACGGGAAAACTATTTAAGGGAAGAAATCAAATAAACATCTTGTGCAAAGCATGCAATTAGAGGTAAATACATAAAAAGTTACTTGAGGGCAGAATTTTGAAATACATGGTTACATAAATAAAGTAAGAAAAATCAATTAGTAGCCAGTAAATCAAGGATCAAAGATTTTGTAATCAATGGTTCATGAATGAACCGAGTCAGAAAAGTTAAGGAAAGTCAAGTAACTTAAATCGAGTCATAGGGAAATCAGCAAATAAGGAAGGAAATCAATCAAACCTATATACAAGGAAGTCTGAAACTAATTAAGATTTGAAAGCCATTTTTAGAGGGGAAGTCCAGCACATATAAAGAGCATACAAACATGTTAAGCTGAAAGAAGATGTCGTGTCATTGTAAAATCAGTAGATAATAGACTATAGGAGCATGGTTGTCACATAGGTTAGCAATGTAGAAGAGAAGTAGCATCTAGTAGCATACAAAAATCCATTGTAAAAGACCTTAGAAGAGTTTAGCAAAAGTCAGAATCATATGAAAAACAAGGACTTCAAAACTCAGTTTAAAGACTCGAAATAGGTCTGAATGAGTTAGGGTTTCTTTTGAGATAAAACCAGTTCAGGCAAATCACATAGCCAATGGCTTCCAAACTTGGAAACCTCCCAAATTCTAGGGTTTCTACCATCAGTCGAGTGCGGAGATGAGAGGGCAAGTAATTAAGTCGAAACAGGTTCAGAGGTCTTAGAAAAGAACTGAAACTTTTAACATGTTCCTTCAGCAACAGAAACTCATGAGAAACATGGTAGAAGAGTAACATGAGAAACACAGTAGAAGCGCTCAAAGAAAACATAGTAGAAGAAACTAATACATAACATAGTAGAAGAAAACTAATAATAACACAGTAGAGGAAACTTAATAAGAAACACACAAGAACACAGTAAAGAAAAAATACAGTAGAAGAAACACACGAAAGAAAGAGAAAATCGGAGAAACATCTAAATAACTCAGAAAACCCTAGATCAAAAAAAAAAGAAATGGTTTTGAAAGCATAGTTTTTTTTGAAAGAAAACCGTTTAAAAACTTTAGGGAAAGCATAGATCTGGAATAGATCTAAAGAGATTAGAAAAACCTCAAAAGCTAGGGCTTTCAGAGGAACCCAAATGATGAAAGGCTTGGATCTAAACAAGAGGAGTCGAGGCCAGGCTCGAAACAGGCATGGCTCGCCAGAGCAGGCCGGAGATGGCCGTGGAACTTGAATCAACAGAGGTCTGGACCCAACTCTTCGTGGTCGAGTCATGAAGCTCTAGTAACCAAACGTGATAAGCCATATGTGGCTTGGTGGGTGGTGAAACCACCATGGATTCAAGTCAGAAGGTGGCCGAAAAAAATGAAGGGAACTCATCGGAGAGGAGGTGAAAGGGGCAAGGTTCTAGAGAGAACCAGAGGTAGAGAGATAGAGACGAGTGAGGAAATGAGGGGTATTGGGGGGTCGTTTGGAATTAAAAATGGTAAGAACGAGTGAGGGTCGTTCAACGGCCATGATTTAATAAGGTTTTGGGTAAGATAGGGGTAATTGGGGCCTGGGTCGGGTTTTAATTTAAATTGGGCTGGAA
Source organism: Nicotiana sylvestris (assembly GCF_000393655.2). Lineage (NCBI taxonomy): Eukaryota > Viridiplantae > Streptophyta > Magnoliopsida > Solanales > Solanaceae > Nicotiana > Nicotiana sylvestris. Next base: position 71,247,037 of record NC_091058.1, read on the forward strand.
ATTGGGGTCCAATTTGGGGTCACATTTTAGGCTAAAATTGAAACGAATTGGGCTATTATTTAAATAGACAATATTTCCCTTTTAAAATTATAAAAAATAGTAAAATAATTTATGGGAGTAAATTAAAGGTACTAAAATAATTAATAACATACAATGATGAAAATAAAAAATACTGGAATCAATTTTATAATTATAAACACAATTAAATCTTGAAATAGGCTAATATTGCAATTTTAGCTTAAAAATACTAAATAAATTTTGTAAAAATATGCAAAAATTATGTTAACTATATTTTAATATAAATATGAGAATCTGATAAGTGAATTGCCAAAATGACAATTTTGGGAATAATTATTGGGTTTTTTCTTGCTAAAATAAGGCAATAAATTGATTTAAAAAATCTTAAAAATAAGAGAAAAATATTGAAACTGTGGGACATACTTATATATGCATATATATTCTATTTTGAGAGTATTTTGCATATTGAAAATATAAAGGAAAAAATTGGGTATCAACAGCCGCCCCTCTTTACCCGGGAAGGATGGAAGAGTTGTCGAGTAAAGATATGATGGCCAATTTTGACCGAACGAAAGGGTTCGAGGAGACTTTCAAGAACGGACACAATATTTAGATCGGGATGAATGGTTAAGGTCTAATAGGGGTGCGGGAACTGGAGCGAGATTGCTCCTTCTGAGATAGTCGTTGCTCGTCGGTTTACCTGCAAATAAGTAATACAAGCATATATTGTGTGTAAATTTAAACATGATGCAAGTTCCTGTCGGACCATGAATGTTGTCTTTGGATGGTTAGGATGACGTCCTCAGGCCATGATGTCCTGGGCCATGAAGCGTATAATAAAGGATTCGCAGGCCATGAAATGATGCTCTCGGGCTATGAGAATGATGCCTCCAAACCATGATGCCTTTGAATAATGATATGCAAAAGATTGAAAAGGGGTCCTCAGGACATGATATGGTGTTCTCGGGCTATGAAAATGGTACCTCCGAACAAAGACACCTTCGGATGATTTGGCGATCTTTCAGCCCATGAGATGCAGTAGGTGGCGATCTTTCAGCCGATGGGATGCAATGGGTGGCTATCTTTCAGCCATGCAAATGTAAAGGTGGCGATCTTTCAGTCATGCAAATGTAGAGGTGGCGATCTTTCAGCCATGCAAATGTAAATAAGGTGGCGATTTTTCAGCCAATGCAAATGTAAGTAAGTTGGTGGTCTTTCAGCCATGCAAATGTAGAGGTGGCGATTTTTCAACCATGCAAATGTAATTAAGGTGGTGATCTTTCAGCCATGCAAATGTAGAGGTGGCGATCTTTCAGCCATGCAAATGTAAATAAGGTGGCAATCTTTCAGCCAATTCACATGTAAATAAGGTGGCGATCTTTCAGCCATGCAAATGTAAATAAGATGGCGATCTTTCAGCCAATGCAAATGTAAATGAGAAGGCGATCTTTCAGCCATGCAAATGTAAATAAGGTGGTGATCTTTCAGCCAATGCAAATGTAAATAAGGTGGCGATCTTTTAGCCATGCAGATGGAGGTAGAGCTTAACCTCGAAAGGCAGAATGGTAGCCTTATGCAATGCAGGAAATGCAGATGGAGACAATGCTTAGTCTCGGAAGGCAGAATGGTAGCTTTATGTAGGAAGTAAAAAGGGCAAACGACAATAGAGTTTTCTTAGCTGATAGCGGATTGCAGTATCGTGATTTCTGGGGATATTGTGCTTGCTGGGGACACTGTTGTGTGCGGATAGCAGCTGCGAGCAAGTGCAATGGTTCGCATAGTTGTATTCCTGAACTTTGTGAGTGAGCGTATATTATATTTGATGATTTTACAACTCAAGTGCCTGCATCCAAAGAAAAATCGTGAGTTTTGTAAAAGGGAGGTTAGTTCGTATCCCCGCTGGCTCTGCTTGACCCGCTTGACTTTGATCTGGTAAGACTGTATGTATCATTGGGGTAGCGTTGCTAAACAAGGTAATTTCAGTAATAAACATGCATGTTTTTTGTAAAAATACGATATAAGTATATAATTAAGAAACAACTTTTAGATGAATCGACAACTGTGACGTGGTTCAGGACATTGCAACCTCTCTTGCTATGGAATTTTGAGGGTCCTCCTCAAAATTCTGCCCCAATTTCCAATTGCGGGGGGAAATGAAAATTTATTGAATTGTGACCGAACCCATAGGTCTGCCTATGTATCCCCTCTTAAACGGGAATCAGGTCAGGCGTAGATCAATTACATCGATGAGGAAATCATGAAAATTGCACATAGTAACGCTTGACTGCATCTGAATTGATCGGTTTTGGCCAGACTTCTCCGTCCATTTCTGCGAGTATGAGGGCTCCTCCTGTTAGAACTAGGTGAACCATGTACGGACCTTGCCAGTCGTGAGAGAATTTCCCTCTGGCTTTATCTTGATATGGAAAGATTTTCTTTAACACTAGTTGCCCCGGTGTGAACTGTCTCAGCTTGACTCTTTTGTTGAAGGCTCTGGACATCCTGTTCTAATAAAGCTGACTGTGGCAAACTGCATTCATTCCCTTTCCATCTATAAGAGCTAGCTGCTCATAACGATTCTTCAACCATTCTGCATCGTCTAGCTTTGCTTCCTGTATGATTTTTAATAAGGGAATTTCCACCTCGGCAGGAATGTCGGCTTATGTACCATAAACCAACATATAGGGGGTTGCCCCGGTTGATGTGCGGACTGTGGTGCGGTATCCTAATAAAGCAAATGATAGCTTCTCGTGCCACTGCTTATGCTTCTCTATCATTTTTCTTAGTATCTTCTTGATATTCTTATTGGCGGTTTCGACGACTCTGTTCATCTGAGGTCTATAGGCTGTAGAATTTTTGTGTTTGATCTTGAAGGTCTCACACATGGCTTTCATCAGGTCACTGTTGAGGTTGGAACCATTATCAGTGATGATTGGCTCCGGAATCCCGAACCGACAAACAATGTAGTTGCGGACAAAGTTTGCCACAACTTTCTTAGTTACTGCTCTGGCAGATGTTGCTTCGACCCATTTGGTGAAATAGTCGATTGCTACTAGGTTAAACCTGTGTCCGTCGGAAGTGGTAGGCTCAATTGGTCCAATAACATCCATTCCCTAGGCAGCAAACGGCCATGGCGAGCTTGTTGCATTAAGCTCATTTGGAGGTACCTTTATCATATCTGCATATATCTGGCAGCGGTGGCATTTCTGGACATACTAGATGCAATCCGTCTCCATAGTCATCTAGAAGTAACCAGCTCGGAGTATCTTCTTTGCTAAGATAAAGCCGTTCATATGTGGACCACACTCCCAGCATGAATTTCCTCTAGTATCCTGGATGCTTCCTTTGCGTCGACACACCTTAGTAATCCCAAATCCGGAGTCCTCCTATACAGGATTCCTCCACTGTGAAAGAAATTGTTAGACAACCTTCGAAGTGTGCTCTTCTGAGTAGTGTTCGCAAGTTCTGGGTAATCTCCTTTTGCCAAATATTCCTTGATATCATGAAACCAAGGCTTTCCATCTGCTTCTTCTTTGACATGAGCACAGTAAGCTGGCTGATCATAGATCTTTACCGGAATGGGATCAATGAAGTTCTTGTCTGGATGTTGCATCATGGATGATAGGGTGGCCAATGCATCGGCAAACTCATTCTGGACTCTGGGAACATACTAGAACTCTGTCTTTGTGAACCTCTTTCTCAGTTCCTGTACGTGATGCAGATAATGGAGTATCTTGGAGTTCTTGGTCGTCCATTCTTCTCGGACCTGATGTATAAGCAAATCTGAATCCCCCATTACTAGCAACTCTTGTATGTTCATGCCAATGGCCATCTTGATCCCTAAGATGCATGCTTCGTACTCGTCCTTGTTGTTGGTGCAAGGAAACCTGAGTTTGGCAGACACCGGATAATGCTGGCCGGTTTCTGATATTAGGACTGCTCCTATGCCGACTCCTTTGAAATTTGCTGCTCCATCGAAAAACATTCTCCAGCCATCATAGGATTCTGCAATGTCCTCTCCTATGAACAATACCTTTTCGTCGGGAAAATATGTTTTCAGGGGTTCATACTCTCCATCCACGGGATTTTCAGTAAGGTGATCTGCCAATGCCTATCCCTAGATCGCTTTCTGAGTTACGTAAACAATGTCGAACTCACTTAACAGGATTTTCCACTTGGCTAGCCTGCCAGTGGCCATGGGCTTCTGGAAGATGTACTTTAAAGGATCTATCCTTGATATGAGATATGTATTATAGGCACAGAAGTAATGCCTCAACTTCTGAGCTACCCAAGTCAAAGCACAATAGGTGCGCTCTAACAGAGAATACTGGGCCTCGTACGGGGTGAACTTCTTATTGAGGTAATAGATGGCCTGCTCCTTCCTCCCCGTTTCATCATGTTTCCCCAGAACAAACCCGAATGCTCCATCCAATACTGCAAGGTAGAGTAATAGAGGCCTACCTGGCTCGGGAGGGACCAAAACTAGTAGTGTTGATAGGTACTTCTTGATTCTGTCGAAGGCCTTTTGGCAGTCATCAGTCCATTTGGTAGCGGCATCCTTCTTCAACATCTTAAAGATTGTCTCATAGATAACTATAGATTGTGCTATGAACCGGCTGATATAGTTAAGTCTCGCCAAGAAACTCATTACGTCCTTCTTGTTTTTTGGCGGTGGAAATTCCTGAATAGCTTTGACCTTTGATAGATCCAGTTCTATTCCTCGGCGACTTACAATGAACCCAAGTAGTTTTCCGGCAGGAACCCCAAATGCACATTTTGCGCGATTCAGTTTTAGGTTGTACCTTCTCAGTCTATTGAAGAACTTCCTCAAATCTTCCATGTGATCAGTGACTTTCTTGGACTTGATGATAACATCGTCTACATATACTTCGATCTCCTTGTGTATCATATCGTGGAAAATGGTGGTCATGGCCCTCATGTAGGTGGCCCCAGCATTCTTTAATCCAAACAACATCATCTTGTAGCAGTACATCCCCCACGGCGTAATGAAAGTTGTTTTCTCAGCATCTTCTTCGTCCATCCAGATCTGATGATACCCAGCGAAACAATCCACAAATGACTGCAATTCATGCTTGGCACAATAATCGATCAGGATGTGTATGTTTGGCAAGGGGAAGTCATCCTTCAGACTGGCTCGTTTGAGATCCCGGTAGTCGACATAGACTCTGACCTTTCCGTCCTTCTTTGGTACTGGCACAATGTTGGCTAACCATGTTGGGTATTCCACTACCCTAAGAACTTTGGCTTTGACCTGTTTGGTGACTTCTTCCTTGATCTTCAAACTCATATCAGGTTTGAATTTTCTGAGCTTCTGCTTTACTGGTGGACACGTTGGATCAGTTGGTAGTTTGTGAGCCACAATAGATGTACTCAGACCAGTAATATCATCATACGACCAGGCGAATATATCTTCATATTCTCTTAAAAATTCTGTGTACCCTTTATTTTCCGATGGCGACAAATGAACGCTAATTCGTGTCTCTTTGACATTTTCCGCATCTCTCAGGTTAACAATCTCAGTCTCGTCTAGGTTGGACTTAGGCATGTTCTTGAAATTCTCGACTTCTTTAATAATCTCTTTTGGTATATCATCTTCCTCTGAATCTATGTTCGTTTGTTGTGTTGTCTCGTTGCACGTCAAGTCATTGGTTCATCAAAATAGGTAATAGTAATGCTATATAAGTAAAGTAATGAGAGAAAATAATAGTAATAAGTGTTGATTCATAAGAAAAGTCAAAAACACTTTGATAAATTGCATAATCATTTTGAACATTGGAGATCTTATTGCAGGAATTAAAAATGCGAAAGGAAAATCATTTAGTAAATAAAAACAGTGCATGATGCTTGTTTTAGCCTTGCTACCCCGAGACTCGTCGGGCTCTGTTTGTCCTGATGGTCCAATTATTGAGGCATGCCCCTCTGCTTACGGCCTGTATGGAAGGGCCTTCCTCCCCCTCCTCCTCGAGAACAACACAACAATCCATGTCATTGTCCTCTAAGAACAAGTTTGTCACAGCTGCTAGTGCTTCCTCTTCTTCCGACCCATAGATAACATCAGTCGGTTGGAAAGTCTGCTCCAAATGTGGTATTGGTTGCTCCAGTAGATAGTAAGTACCGCGCCATGGTGGATACCAGTGGTTGAATTCCTCCCAGCTGTACTCATATCCCAGACCGAAAGTAGTGCCATGCTTCTTGAGCTTTATGGGCTTAGTGATTCCTTGGAGGTTCTTGCCGAGCCCTTTGCCAGGTTCGTATCTGCTCCAGTTCAATATGCTTTCAATTTTATTGTCCCACCATTTGTACTTGTCGATGGCGTTGACTCGCTCGATGTGGTGATAGGTCTCCGCGCCTATCTTTCTTCTGCCTCCAATTGCTGGGATGGTCTGGCGACTGTATATGTGATTGCTACCGTCGTCGTGAATGATCACCTCTTGGTGGTTCCACTTAAATTTCACCGTCTGATGTAGTGTTGATGCTACAGCCCCAACGGCATGAATCCACGGTCGTCCCAACAACAAATTGTAAGATGTCAGCACGTCTATCACTTGAAAATCAACATCGAACCAAGTAGGCCCCATTTGCAAACACAGGCTGATTTCTCCAATGGTGGACCTTTGGGAACCGTCGAAAGCTTTGACGTTGATGGCCCCGTCCTTGATCTCATGTATCCCCTTTCCAAGTGTCCTGAGTGTTACCAACGGACAAATGTTGAGGCTGGACCCTCCATCAATCAGGATTCTGGTGATAAAATAATCTTCGCATTGCACGGTGATGTGCAACGCCTTGTTGTGACTCAACCCTTTGGGTGGCAGCTCATCTTCATGGAAAGTGATCTTGTGGCTTTCCAATACCTGCCCTACCATGTTTTCCATCTCTCCTCCGGTGATGTTGCTTGGTATATATACCTCACTCAGCACCTTTAACAGAGCATTCTTGTGTGCCTCAGAATTTTGTATCAAAGCAAGTATGGAGATCTGTACCGGTGTTTTCGTCAGCTGGTCGATGACCGAGTATTCCTTGGCATGTATCTTTCTCCAAAGATCGTCTGGGCCCATCTCAATGATGGGAAACCAATTGGAGGCCTGCTTGTTTGACTCAACTAGGTGTTCCGGGGGTATAGACCCTACCAGTTCTTGTCATACCTTGTGCGGTAACAGTTTTCTCGAACCTAACCTTGCCTTTCCTCCTTGCCTCAGCTGTATAGTCCCATGGTATAGCCTTTGTGTGAAATGGCGTCACGGCTGACATCGCTACTGGGATCAGCGTGGCTATCTTCACCCCGAACGGAGCATGTCCCTTAGGTGGTAAAACTGCAACTTTGAATGGTGTAGGTGCATTTGCCGGTGACATAAATTCGACCTCAATCGGCATTGATGTCTTTGCAGATGACGTTGTTTCAAACTCAAGTGGCACAGATATATTTACCTCAGCGTCCCCAGACGGCTGAATCTGGACTATGATTGGATTAAGAGTAACTATTGGCTTCTTGGGTCATCACCTTCTGCAATCAACCCGATTGATCCCTCGGGATCCCAATCATCCTCTATTTCAATCATGTGAATGTCTCCACCCTTATGGTCTGGCAGAGGGTTATTGCGGACATTCGGAGTGGGCTCTTTTTCCACAATAATCTTGTTGTCAATCATAGCTTGGATCTTGTCTTTCAGAGAATGACATTCGTCGATGGTGTGTCCCTTCATGCCGGAATGGTATGCACAGGATTTGTTTGGGTTAATCCACTGAGAAGGGTTCTCAGAAGTTATAGAAGGGATAGGGGTGACATAACCAGCAGCTTTGAGTCTTTCGTACAACTGGTCAATAGGTTCAGCAATGGCTGTGTATTGTTTAGAAGGTCTACGATCGAAATTTTGTCGAGGTCTAGGGAAGCTTTGGCGTGCAGGAGGTGATTGATAGCGGGATGGTTGAGTATTGTAGGCTTGGTAAACATGTGCGGGTTGGGAATACCTGGGTGAAGTAGGCTGATATGTGGGAGGTGGGAGTGATTAATAAGTAGGTGGTGGAGTTTTATAGGAGGGTGAGGGTGTTTGGTAGTTCGGAGTAGGCTGATATGTGAGTGGAGGTATTGGGTAGGTTTGATATTTGATGGGGGATTTGGTTCTCTGTGCCACCATTACATCTCTTATGTCCCTTTTCTTGGACACACCACCAGACTGTAAGGCCTTGTTTGTGGCTTGCAGGGCCTCGAAGTTTGTAACCATACCAATTTTGATGCCCTCTCCAATCATTTCACCCAGCTTGATAATGTCGGAAAATTTGTGGCTCTCAATCATCATCAACCTTTCATAATACTGCGGGTCCTGAGCCCGAACAAAGAATTTGTTCATCTGTTCCTCTTCTAAGGCAGGTCTAACCTTAGCAACTTCGGACATCCAGCGAGTAGCATACTCGCAAAACGTTTCTGTAGGTTTCTTCTTTAGATTCTGAATTTAGAACACATCCGGCGCATTCTCTATGTTGAACCTAAACCTATCCATAAAGTCGGATGCCATGTCTACCCAACTTGACCACTTCTTCGAATCTTGGCTAATGTAACAAGACAGAGCGTCTCCTTTCAGACTTCTCATGAAAAATTTCATGCGGATCCTTTCGTCATTTCCTACTTTGACCAGCTTGTCACAGTATGTTCTCAAATGAACTATTTGATCCCCTATACCATCAAACATCTCGAACATAAGAGGTTTGTACCCCTCGGATAGTTCAACATCAGGTTGTATGCAAAGATCTTCGTAGTTCAACCCTTTAATCCCCTAACTTCCTTCGATGCCCTGAATTCGGCTAGTCAACTTCTTAAGTTCTTCAGCCAGATTCCTGATGAGCAAGTCTTTATCATCAGTCTCGGGTGCGCTTCAGATGGGTTGAGTGGAGTGTGGCATGGTCTCCACGTAGATGGGAGTGTTATGATGAGCGTGGGAATGGTCATTTATGGAGTTCAACGGTTCTGGGATGAGCAGTGGAGTATTGCTGGAGGTGTGGCAAGTGTTGCAGTGGTGGTGAAGACCGGGATAGTTTTGTGTTTTTGGGATATTTTGCGTAGGTGTGGGGTTTTGAGCATTTGGTAAATTAACGTCTGGAGTGGTGAGGGAAAATGACAAATTTTCCAGATTCCGAACTTGATCAAGTTCCTCCTGGAACTTCAATAGTTTCTGCTCGAGTTGGGAAGCACTTTCTTTGGATACCTGAGTACCATGAGTGACCTCTACCCGTTCAGTTGAGTTCTCCTTTCTGCCGTTGTTCGAATCTTCCATCTTCCCTTTGTTCTTGCTTCAGATAGGACTAAGAGGAGGAGTGGGTGGAGGGCCCCTGGATCTTGTTGAATAAGATGATGTTGCCAGAGTGCACAAACTAACCTTTGGGGAGGGGAATAAACAAAAAGTAAAAACAAAAAGGTAACAAGTCAGTGAGGATTATAAGAAATATTGCGATATTTAAACACGTAATGCAAGAATGTAAATCGTGTCCTATTTGGGAACCTCTTTGTGCCCGAGGTAGGCCTAGCGACAAGTTGGTTTGGAGAACTTAGAATGCTAAATGCCTTATTTTATTGATAAAAAGTAGACGAATCCCAAATTGACGCTAAATAACAAGAAATAAAATCACTAATGGCCATTGGCCTTATTACAGTTCTTAAAGCAAAAGAAAAACTCCTATCTATTTGGTCCCGGAAGGACCTTCCCCAGACTCGGCATCTTTGGCTCCATCGAACAGCTTCACCAACTCGCGAAGTCCCAGCAATAGATAGGTTCTGGCTAGGTGTCCGCCCTCGTTTCCTTCAGTATTCTGGCAATCCTCGATTCTTTTGAGAAATTTCCTTTCCAGCTCTACTAAACCCCGCTCCAAGTATCCTAGTCGCTTGTTAGCATTGACAGCCATGTCTTTCCACTCTTCAATTAGTTTTTGGTGGGCCTCTTGTATCTCACGGTGCTCGTTTTCACATTCCCGAATCCTCTTGCGCAGTTGATTGTATTTGACCTGTGCCTCGGCCTTTTCATCTATGATTCTGTGACCTCGACCAAACCCAGGTTGACCCAGACCATTATGATTATCCTCCAGCCAGCTTGAATAGTGTAGAGTACAACCAGCATGGTATTTGTTTGGCTCGATAGTATCTCTTCCCATGGTGATCTTGCAATCCCACATATGTTGAGCTTGACACTTATAAGGACTGTCATCAGCTTGGAAGTCAGCCCGGAAGTGACTCATCTTGTCGACCCTTGTATAACCTGTTTCCTACCAGCCTGTCTCATAACTCGGAGAGGGACGTAAGGGTAGGTTCCTCTCAGACCGATTAATATCAGAAACGGCGCATCCCTGGATCGGCCGATGAACTCCTCAGTAGGGAACCACTTAAACATCCATTGTACCTCGGTCCTTGATAAGGTTATCAAATAACTCTACCCATCCTCTGGCATCTTCTTGATGGGTGAACATGTTGGGCATATAGTTCATTCGCTTCGGATGATGGAAAGTTATATGATCGTCCAAGTCCCTTCGCTGAATTTCCTGTCGGTATTCACCCCTTTGGAGATGCTCCATGAGCCAGAGCTGAAGCAGCAAATTGCAGCCCTCGAAGCGTTCGGCCCCTCGTTGACACTTCTCCAAGACTCGGTATATCTCCGCAATAATCATAGGCACAATGCTGAATGGTTGCCTGCCAATTCCCTCCATTAGAGTTTTGGTTACCATAGCTAGCCTGGTGTGGATCCTTGCTTTCTTCATTGGAAACACGATCATCCCCAGGAAGCAAAACACGAAGACAAAGACCCTTCGATGAATATGTAACAATAATGTGCGGGCGAGCTCGTTAGGATAAGTATGGTAAGATTTACTGTGACCGTACCTCTCGTACAAATAATCAAAAGGAATATACGACTCTTTCAAGCATGTCAAGTCTGGATTCTTCTTTAGACCCATCATTTTGAGGAAACCTCTTCCCTTGCGGTTTTCCGGTATTAACAAATCCAAAGTTTCCCATGGTATACCAGCTAATCCTCCTATTTCTTCTAGCAAGGGTGTCATTTCAATGTCCCCAAAACGGAATACAACCCTCTCACGGTCCCAGAATAAAGTAGCGGCTTCTATGATCTTGTTGTTGGGTTGAATCTCCAGAAGAAAAGGTAGATTGCCCAGATATTTTCGGACAAGAGTCTGATCACTGGAATGAAGATCTTCCCACCAGCTTAGCAATTTTGGGTGGATGTTGGTGACTATGCCGAATCTGGGAACTTCGTGCCTCATATTTCTGCAAGACAAAAGGGTTAGGCCCTTACCTCCACCAGACTCGACTATTGAATATCAATAATTGGCACAAAAACATTTAGTTCTCCAAATTAATGCACAGAACGTGGTAGTATCCGTTTGGGTTTTTGGGGAAACCTAGTGGACTTTGGACAAGGCTATCTTAAAGAGTCATTATGCGGACAACATAACTGACTTGGCTAGGTTTGACCATGATGCATGCACAGTTAAATAGAGTAAGGTTTCTATGGGGTTTTAGACTGGTACCCTTAAGCGGACAACTCATGGGGGAAAGGCACAGAACCGTCGACTACACCGTTGATCGACTAGTTTTACCACAAATACTCCTTTTCCGAATTTAGGGGTGATAATATCGGAAGAGCACAACCACTCATTATAAGTGTTGCTATGGTATTTTGTTTGGCACGAGAGGAATATGATGTTGAGCATGAGTATGCAATAATTAAAGCAGGTTGGCAGTAAATACAATAGTTCTTCATAATTTAAAGCAGAATAAAGAAAAGCAGTAAAGGAAAGCAGTAAAAGAAATAAAGGAAAAAAACAAAAGACAAGTCAGTTTTGTAGTTGAAAAGGGGAATTGAATGCTTAAAGGTATTAAACAAATAAAGGCATATAAAGAAAATGTCAATCCACAATAATAGTCTGAAATGGTAAAAGCCTAAAAAATCCCCAGCAGAGTCGCCACGCTGTCGCGCCCCCTTTTTCTCGAGCGAAATCGGGTTTATGACATTTGGGAGGACAACTCATTCCCTTTTGGGAATTGGGTTTGAATTTGAAGAGTCGCCACCTAATGATTAGGGTGCATAGGACACCAAGAGAGTTTGATTTGAGTAACTAGAGATAGGATAAGGGCTTGAAATTATCCCAAGGGGAAGGTGTTAGGCACCTCTCAGGATCCACTAGTGTGGTTCCCCGCCAGACTATTGTTGTGAACTTAGGTTCAAACAACACGTATACAAATAAAGCTTCAAATAAGAGGGGATTTTCACATAAGGGTTTACAAACAAATAAAGTTGGAAAGAACTAAAAGAAAGCTGGTTTTTCTTTTAAAAAAGAGGTTAAAATTCTTTAAAAGAGATAAGAAATAAAGGAAAGGGGTCCTAGGTTTATTACTAATATGGATCACCTCACACAATGCTCGGTAATCACTCCTCAATAAGGGGTTACGCATGGCATTATTGTGTGGTCATCATATCCATATCTACCATTCCCACCCCGTTAAGGTATTAAAGCACGGAATGGTCTCGTTTACTCATTTCATACTATTACCCGCCCCAATCCTATCAGTCTCAGAGGCATTTAGGACTACTAATCCTAAAGAGAAGGGATATCGGCTTATTTGTAGTTTCAAAGGCAAAATTCTAAGGCGACATGCAAGAACATGTATAACAAATTGGGGGAAAGCACATAACAGGCAAAAGGGCTCAGATATACCTCCTTTAGTCAAAGAAGCACATAATATAGCATGTCTCACACGTACTATTTAGGGTCTGATTAAATACTGAATGTGAAAGAACTTAGAGGTTGAGGCAGACTGATTTATTACATATTTCAAATAAGAAGCCCGAATCAGGCCTGCCTATTGGTTGTAGTTAATAGAACAGATTCAGTTTATAGTTATCACCCTAAGGCTTGCCTAAGTGTTAGGACAAAGGTCCTATAGGCATGATTCAAAAGACAGTAAAACTTGAAATGAATTATTTGAAATCCTATATGCGTACTCGTTAAACCGACTAAGTGATAGACTCAGATTATTAAAAGAAAGGCAGAATTTAAACAAATTGATTATAAGCTCTGCAATTGATAGTATCTATTGTTACTGGTTTTATATCTAACATTAAATGAGGCGAATCAGATTCAATTAGAAACTCCTATAGGCATGCTTTCTAGGCGTTGCTAATTTTAAAAACTTTGCAAACGTAGTATAAAAATGCAGACTCGTCTTAAACCTATGAACATGATATCTAGATACTGAATTATGTTTAAGACATGATACCTAAGTGCAATTGAATGTTTAAGTCCTATGAGCATGGTACCTAGGTGCAGAAATTTATTTAAGACCTATGAACATGATTTCTATATGAGAAAATGGATATACAGGATTTAGAAAGACCTATAGGCATATTTTCTATATGCATATGCAGAATTCAGATTGACTTATAGGCATAATTTCTAGACGACAGTAGCAGACCTATGATGATGATTTCTATATGAAAATGGACATTCAGAATTCCCTATAGACATGCTTCTATATGCATTTGAATGTGCAGAATTCGAAAACCTATAGACGTGGTATCTATGCAAAATTCAGCATTCCTATAGACGTGGTATTTATGTGAGAATTTAGAATTCAGAATTCCTATAGACATGGTATCTATGTGAGAATGTAGAATTCCTATAAACATGGTTTCTACCCTTTTTGCATACATAATTACCCGCCCTTTTCACTAATCAGCCCCAATGTTTGTTACAAAATTATTACATCCCAGAATAAAGTAAAAGAATACATTAGAAAATAAAAGTACAACCAAGGAGAGCCTGATTCAGACTTCATTTCTGAAATATGAGGTAAACCAACTCCAAGAGATTCATGATCCAAAGCCTTTCTCCCATTTGAGCGTGTTAGAGTTCCCTAAGAGTCTCAAATGAACTCCGAGCAGTGCTCACACCTAAACATATTACCAGATTAAGACAAGTGCAGTGTGAAAAGGCCAGCCCTCAAGTGTCCAAGTTCAGAGGGAACTCAAGGTCCCAAAGCAAGGCTCACAAGAGGGGGGCAGAACTTAAAGACTAAGAGATAGTGCAAGTAGAGGAACAAAATTCTGAGAGGGGGAAAGGGGAGGGAAACAGTTACAAATAAGTACACATAGGGGTTCAGGGGTAATGGGGAGAGTGAAAAGATGCAAGGGCAGGTTGTGGGCATACCCAGCAATGGAGAATGCTAGCACACTCATAAGCCTGTTAGAACACACTATTTAGAGGCTAGGATCCCAAGGGATCAATTTAATTCATGGACAATAATTTGCACATTGCCATGCCTTAAATCGTAGCTCAAACACAAAGGGGGCAGGGGTTTGGGATTCATAATAGAGACAGGCAGAAAGAAATCAGCATACTAATTTAAGTGTTGAACTATACAAAAACAGTAAGTAGACATGGATAAAAAAGCGTAAATAAACACATTGTTGTGGTGCTAAAGCTTAAATCAGGACATACCAGTTTCAAAGAAACAAATAGAGAAAAGCAGTAGGTCTTGTAAACAGGCCACAGTGTAGACAAGAAGAGAGAATACTATTGTGTATAAGTGTGAGTTCAGAAAGAGTATGACTGAGTGATTCCCTTGTGTCAATGAAAGAGTCGTGTATTTATAGTGTGAAAAACAGGCAGAAATAAGGTAAGAAAACAGTTAAGGAACTGAATATCAATTAAGAATCAATCACACAAAACTTCCTTTAATTAAGGAACTCAGATTCAAACTGGAAAACTATTTAAGGGAAGAAATCAAATAAACATCTTGTGCAAAGCATGCAATTAGGGGTAAATACATAAAAAGTTATTTAAGGGCAGAATTTTGAAATACACGGTTACATAAATAAGGTATGAAAAATCAATTAGTATCCAGTAAATCAAGGATCAAAGATTTTGTGATCAATGGTCCATGAATGAACCGAGTCAAAAAAGTTAAGGAAAGTCAAGTAACTTAAATCGAGTCATAGGGAAATCAGCAAATAAGGAAAGAAATCAATCAAACCTATACAGAAGGAAGTCGGAAACTAATCAAGATTTGAAAGCCATTTTTAGAGGGGAAGTCCAGCACATATAAAGAGCATACAAAAATGTTAAGCTGAAAGAAGATGTCGTGTCATTGCAAAATCAGTAGATACTAGACTATAGGAGCATGGCCGTCATATAGGTTAGCAATGTAGAAGAGAAGTAGCATCTAGTAGCATACAAAAATCCAGTGTAAAAGACCTTAGAAGAGTTTAGCAAAAGTCAGAATCATATGAAAAATAAGGATTTAAAAACTCAGTTCAGAGACTCGAAATAGGTCTGAAAGAGTTAGGGTTTCTTTTGAGATAACTAGTTCAAGCAAATCACATAGCCAATGGTTTCCTATCACGACCCCAAACCGGCCCGGCCGTGATGGCGCCTCTCATTAAGACAAAGCCAGCTGGCACAACACTCACCTTAACCCTTTAAGCATTAAGAGTCATTTTTAAGTCTTTAAATTAAACAATGTTTCATAATAAAATCCTGGAATAACTATGCGAAATAAAATACCAGCCCGACATCGGGGTGTCACTAGTCATGAGCAACTATCAAGGTCTGAATACAACAAAAGTCTAAAAATGTACTAAATACAGTAACAACAATGAGGGGAAGGAAGCGGTGCTGTGAACGTCATGCAGCCACCTTGTTAACTCTGATGACTCCGCGGCTGAGCTATCAACACCCGCTACTGGGTTCCGATATACCTGAATCTGCACACGAGGTGCAGGGAGTAATGTGAGTACTCCAACCCAGTAAGTAATAAGAGTAAATAAAGGTTGAGCAGTAGAAAACAATGAATCCACATTCACATTAGGCTGAATAAACACAGCAGGCCTTCAAATCATAATACGAGTCAATCTTCACTTTTAAAATCTAGCTTTTAGTAAAAATCATTTTGAAATACTTTCCAGCAGTTTCGGTAGGGGTTCAATACCATTTAAGATAATAATAGAGATTAAAGCCATAATCGGCCCCTCGGGCAAATCATAGTTTGTAAATTAGCCCCTCGGGCAAAACAATAATCATAAACACTTCGTAATTTAAAAATCTCAGTGGAAATAACCAATGCCAAATCAGTGACTAATTTCTGAACATCTCATAAACCCCAGTTTAAATAAAAGTTGTTTTAAAACATTTGTTCAACTTTCCGACAGAGGCTCAATATAAAGATGAGTGAAAACAGTCGATAAATCAACATATTCGATAGAAATTCACTTTAAAGAGGAGTAAAATCAATAAGTCCATAAACAGGTCTCTGAGGCAAAAACATCACGCATATGCATGTATATATCTATCGCCCCTCAGGCTAGCCTCTCTGTCACTCGTGACTCAACTCTTACCAATCAGTACTCGCACTCAGCATTCACGCTCAATTGGTACCATATAGTAACCGATACGGCGTGCAGCCCGATCCATATATCTCTCACAATAACTGAAATCAAAGTAACCGCTGCAGTGTGCAACCCGATCCATGCATCGCTGTGGCGCACAGCCTAATCCATATAAATAGTCGACTGTGCTCACTGGGGGTGTGCAAACTCCGGAGGGGCTCCTACAGTCCAAGCGCTATATTGCTGCGGCGCGCAACCCGATCCATATAAGTATCGCTGCGGCGTGCAGCCCGATCCATATACATATATATATACATTGCTGCGGCGTGCAACCCGATCCATAGATATATAATCCTCACAATTAGGACCTCGGCCTCTCTCAGTCATTAATCTCACCATCAGACTCTCAGTCTATCTCAGTCATCAATCTCACAATCACACCCTCGGTCTATCTCAGTAAAACAGGGAACTCAGCCCAAAACAATTTCCACATTTTAAGAATATAGTGATAAAGCCAGATTTGAGCAGTAAACAGGTAAAACATGACTGAGAATATGCTTTCAAACAAATAGAGTGAGGAAAGATAGTAAAAATGCCCCTAAGGGTCTCAACAAGTCGGCACAAGGCCCCAAACATGGCATACAACCCAGAAATATAATAATGTCAAACAATTAACTATCAAATACGCATTAAAATATTCGTTCAGGATGGACTAGGTCACAATCCCCAGCGGTGCTCTACCCCACGCTCATCATCCAGCGTGCAAGTCACCCTAAAGTAACACAACGACATATAATCCGGGGTTTCAAACCCTCAGGACAGTATTTACAATCATTACTTACCTCGAACCGGCTAATCCTCTAGCTCGCGATTCCTTTGTCTCTCAAATCGACCTCTGAATGCCTCGAATCTAGCCACAATAATTCGATTCAGTTAATAAAAATTATAGGAATTAATTCCATATGAAATTCTACATTTTCCATTAAAAATCTGAAATTGCACTCAAAATTCGCCCATGGGGCCCACATCTCGGAACCCGACAAAAATTACGGAATATGAAACCTCATCCAACCACGAGTCCAACCATACCAATTTTACTAAAATCCGACATCAACTCGACCCTCAAATCTTCAAATTAAACCAAGAGGGTTTTCAAGATTTTCCCAACTAAAATCACCAATTAAATGCCAAAACTAGTAATAGATTCGGGTAATCTAACCAAAATTAAGTTAAGAACACTTACCCCATTGTTTTCTCTGAAAATCTCCCGAAAATCGCCTCTCCCCGAGCTCCAATTTGGTAAAAATGGAACTTAACATTCTGTCCGGTACTGTTCACGACTGTTCACGGTGGTACTGTTCATGGGATACTGTTCACGGGGGTACTGTACACGGTACTGTTCATGCAGGTGCGGTCACTATTCACACGTGCGAAAAATGCAGAAACTGCTCAGAAAATTGCAGCAGCTTTTCTTTTCACTAAAAATGCTCTAACTCCATCATACGAACTCGGAATTCGATGGTGCTTGTCCCTATATGTCACAAATAATAATACGAACATAGCCCTTCAGTCGAAACTCAATTTGGAGCACATTTGCTTAGTTCAATACCCATTTCGCTCGTTAAACAATTAACTCATGTTTCGTGTCAAAACCCCAATCGTGACTTGATGAAATGAGACCAAACTTTCCAGATCAGTCCTATAATTCATTATCAAAATTCCGGAAGTCTCGAAATCAAATTTCGATCTCTAGAACTAAAAAAGGACCTTTGGATCATTACATGCTTATGCTAAAAAAGACAAAAAACTTCCAAAACTCTTCCAAAACTTATCGGAGACTCATGGGACCCCGACCAAACATGCCAACACACCACATAACATAATTCAAACTTGTTCCAACTTTCGGAACGCTCAAAACAATATCAAACATCAAATCACCCTCGGATTCAAGCCTAAGAATTCCAAAAATTCCGAAATTCGAATTCGATCAAAAAGTCAACCAAACGACGTCCAAATGACCCGAAATTTTGCACACACATCACAAATGACATAAAGAAGCTACAGCAACTATCGGAATTCCATTCCGACCCTCGGATCAAAATCTCACCTATCAACCGAAATTCGCCAAAATATTAACTTTGCCAATTCAATCCAAATCCTTCCACGGACTTCCAAAATGCATTTCGATCGCGCTCCTAAGTCATAAATCACCCAATAAAGCTATCCAAATCATAAAATTTTCGATCCGAGCTCATATACAAATAAGTCAACTCTTAGTCAAACCTTTCAAATTCAAAGCTTTCAACTAAGACTGTTCCTTCAAATTCATTCCGATTTTTCCTAAAAACCAATGATCTACATTAGTCATAATACGTTACACGGGGCAAGTCATGCCCGAGAACTGGTGATCAAAGTGCAAAAGTTCAAAACGATCGGTCGGGTCGTTACATTTCCAAACTTGGAAACCCCCCCCCCCCAAATTCTAGGGTTTCTACCATCAATCGAGTGCGAAGATGAGAGAGAAAGTAATTAAGTCGAAACAGGTTCAGAGGTCTCAGAAAAGAACTAAAACTTTTAACATGTTCCTTCAGCAACAGAAACTCATGAGAAACATGGTACAAGAGTAACATGAGAAACACAGTAGAAGTGCTCAAAGAAAACATAGTAGAAGAAACTAATACACAACATAGTAGAAGAAAACTAATCAGAACACAGTAGAGGAAACTTAATAAAAAATACACAAGAACACAGTAAAGAAAAAATACAGTAGACGAAACACACGAAAGAAAGAGAAAATCGGAGAAACATCTAAATAACTCAGAAAACCCTAGATCGAAAAAAGAGAAATGGTTTTAAAAGCATAGTTTTTTTTTTCGAAAGAAAATCGTTTAAAAACTTTGGGGAAAGCATAGATCTGGAATAGATCTAAAGAGATTAGAAAAATCTCAAAAGCTAGGGCTTTCAGAGGAACCCAAAGAATGAGAAATGCTTGGATCTAAGCAAGATGAGTCGAGGCCAGGCTCGAAACAGGCATGGCTCGCCGGAGCAGGCCGGAGATGGCCGTGGAACTTGAATCAATAGAGGTCTGCACCCAACTCTTTGTGGTCGAGTCATGAAGCTCTAGTAACCAAATGCGATGAGCCATAGGTGGCTTGGTGGGTGGTGAAACCACAATGGATTCAGGTTAGAAGGTGGCCGAAAAGGATGAAGGGAACTCATCGGAGAGGAGGTGAGAGGGGAAAGGTTCTAGAGAGAACCAGAGGTAGAGAAATAGAGACGAGTGAGGAAATGAGGGGTATTGGGGGGTCGTTTAGAATTAAAAATGGTAAGAACGAGTGAGGGTCGTTGATCTTTTAGATTAACGGCCAGGATTTAATAAGATTTTGGATTGGGTAGGGGTAATTGGGGCCTGTGTTGAGTTTTAATAGAAATTGGACTGGAAATTGGGGTCCAATTTGGGGTCAGATTTTCGGCTAAAATTGAAATGAATTGGGCTATTATTTAAATAGCCAATTTTTTCCTTTTAAAATTATATAAAATAGTAAATTAATTTGTGGGAGTAAATTAAAGGTACTAAAATGATTAATAACATATAATGACGAAAATAAAATATACTGGAGTCAATTTTATAATTATGAACACAATTAAATCTTGAAATAGGCTAATATTGCAATTATATGCAATTTTAGCTTAAAAATATTAAATAAATTTTGTAAAAATATGAAAAAAATAATTTAGCTACATTTTAGTATAAATATGAGAATCTGATAAGTGAATTTCCAAAATGACAATTTTGGGAATAATTATTGGGCTTTTTCTTGCTTAAATAAGGCAATAAATTGATTTAAAAATTCTTAAAAATAAGAAAAAAATATTGAAACCTTGGGACATACTTATATATGCATATACATGCTATTTTGAGAGTATTTTGCATATTGAAAATATACAGGGAAAAATTGGGTATCAACAACTCTTCTTTTGGCGAAGGCCTTTGGCCTTAAAGGGTGTTATTTTGAACTTATCAAAATAATAACCCGTCTTCATTCGATTGAGGTCGAAATCTTCATTCTAGCGAAGGCCCTTGGCCTTAAAGTGTATTATTTCGAACTTATCGAAATAATAACTCGTCGTCATTCGATCGAGGTTGAACTCTTCTTTTTGGCGAAGGACCTTGGCCTTAAAGGGTGTTATTTCGAACTTCTCGAAATAATAACCCGTCGTCATTCGCAAGGGGCCGAACTCTTCTTTTTGGCGAAGGCCCTTGGCCTTAAAGGGTGTTATTTCAAACTTATCGTAATAATAACCCGTCGTCGTTCGATAGAGGACGAACTCTTCTTTTTTACGAAGGACCTTGGCCTTAAAGGGTGTTATTTGTAACTTATCGAAATAATAACCTGTCGTCGTTCGATCGAGGTCGAATTTTTCTTTTTGGCGAAGGCCCTTGGCCTTAAAGGGTGTTATTTCAAACTTATCGAAATAATAACCCGTCGTCGTTCGATTGAGGTCGAACTCTTTTTTTTTTTTTGCGATGGGCCTAAGCCTTAAATGGTGCTATTTGAACTTATCGAAATAATAACCCGTCATCGTTCGATCGAGGTCGAACTCTTCTTTTTGGCGAAGACCCTTGGCCTTAAAGGGTGTTATTTTGAACTTATCGAAATAGTAACCCGTTATCTATCCCAGTTTTTGGAGAGTAAGGCATCCTCCGGGGGAGTCCCAGTTTGCTTGATATTGTTTGCATCGGAGGGCGTAATGTCGGGTAGTATGAAACGTTGTTGTTTCGCTTATGTTTATTTTGTGCCCATAGTGGAGTTTCTTTGCTTGATTCCGGCCTTCCGGCCTGAAGATGTAATTAGCGGGCGATATTTCGGTTGTCTTGTAGTAGTTTCTCATTCTTTAATTGAGATGTTTCTTTGCTCGCTCGCCCGCGCGGCATTTGTATTCCTTCTTGAGTAAAGAGTAGAAGGTGAGTTAAAATGATACTTTCCTTACCCCCATCCGATGGACCGGTGAATGAGAGTAGGTTTGTGACATTGCTCATTTTTTCTTGGCATTTTGACGGTTGATGGGGTGAGAATTTTTAAATTCGGTGACTCTATTCAGCTCTCCTTCCCCTTCTATGTTGCGCCTTTGTCCTGCGTGGGTTGGGTTTTGCCTTAACACTCTTTTTGGTGGGTAATCGTGTTTCTTATCTTTGATCTGGAATAGACTAGGAAATTTCACCAAGAAATCCCCATAGACTGCGCCAAATTGTTTGACTCAAAAGATATTGGAACCTTTTTGGACAAATCAATTAAAGAAAATAAAGGGGTAAATCTTAGTTAGACATAATAAGTTCCAGATCAATGAGCTAATTGAAAGTATAGTATACGAGATAAAACAGAAGTAATCGATCTTTATTGAAACTCTTCATTGTGGCTCCCATTGATTAATGGGAGGGGTAGTTTTACATGTTTTTCTAGAGATGACTCCTTTCTTCTTCTTCCTTGCAAAGATTACAAGGAGAGAACTCAGGAGAGAGGATGGAGAGAAGTTGGATCCCCCTCCCATCGAAGGTTTTTCCCTTACTATATATAGTCAAGGGACCTTTGCTGTTTACTTGATCTGACGCTCTCTCATACCAAGTCTGCCTCAGTCGTCCTCTAGACGTTGTTTCTCCTGGATCGACGAGTATCGAGAGTGTCGGATGTAGAGTAGGCCATGTCGTCTTTTGCTGTCTTACCGCCCGGACAAGATGTTGGTAGGTTTAACCGCAACGGTCAGATTTTGACCAATACATTTTTATTAAAGGAATTTTTACATTCCTATACACTATATGAAACTATATTACCCTCTATACTCAAGTTTTACTATAATTACATTTTATATACCCAATTACCATTTATATACATTTTAAGAGAATTAATGATAATAATTAGTGTCCTAAAAACATCTTCTACTCCCCCACATTTCTCTTTCCACATCCCCCCACATATCTTGCACAAGAGAGCAACAATTCCATCATTGACAACCATTAAAAAGCTTTGAAGCTTTGAATTCGAATTTGGGTTTTCAAAAAACATTGTTTGTTTGGATTGAATGTTGTTGCAAATAATTGAGAATTCTCTCTACGTCTCTCTCTATCTCTCAATCCAAATTTCAGTAATGTAAAGCAAAGGAAAAGAGAGCAGCAATTCCACCATTGACAACAATTAAAAAGCTTTGAAGCTTTGAATTCGAATTTGGATTTTCAAAAAATATTATTTGTTTGGATTGGGTCTTGTTGCAAATAATTGGGAATATAGTTTGGAGTTTATATCTCAATTTTGAGGTGTTTTAGTGAAGATTAGACTTGGTTTGGGCTGAATTTCAGATTGAAACTCGAAGAAGAAGAAGAAGAAGAAGAAGAAGAAGAAGAAGAAGAAGAAGAAGAAGAAGAAGAAGAAGAAGAAGAAGACATGAGATACATTATACTGCAAAAATTGTAGAAAAATTATATTCTGTTGTTTATATATTTTTCTTTTATTTATTTAACTATTGTATGAAAGTTGAACAACATTGTATAAAAATTATATTTAAGTTGTATGATATTGTAGTTATATATAACTGAGTAGAAATAATGTATGAAAATTGTAGATAAGTTGTATAATATATAATTAGTTGTATGAAATTTATTTTTACTATGTATAAATCAGATACAAAATATACAAAAGACATATTGTATAAATTTTGTATTTAAGTTGTATGTTATTGTAGTTGTATTTAATTGGATAGAAATAATGTGTGAAAGTTGTACATAAGTTGCAGATAAGTTATAGATAAATTGTATAATATATAACTAGTATCCATACCCGCGCATTGCGCGGAGAATAATAAATATAATTCTTCTTAAGAAAATATATCCTGGAAAAGACGATAGATACAAAAAGCGTGAAAATGCTATTATTTTTTGGAACGTGTTAATATAATAGATGTTCGTATAATAAAGTAGTAAGGAAACTCAATAAAGAAACATACAGTTATTTCTTGAAGCCAATAATGTTCTTTATAGCCTTAATAAAGCAAGTCAAGTATTCACAGAGGCGGATCAGAATTTAAACCCTATAGGTTCAATTTTTAAATTTTTTAGTATTGAACCCATTATATTTTTAAAAGTTGTGGGTTCATATTTACTATTTTTGCAATTTTAATAAATTTTTACTCTGCGTCCAAAGTTATGGGTTTAATTGAACCCGTCGAGTATACCCTACATCTGTCCCTATGTATACCAGCTAGATTGCCACAAACAAAGGTCTCCAATGCCTTGCAAATTCAAAAATATGACAAAGTCATAGTATTTCAAGATAGAAAAATCAGACCTCATAACATACAGTTACGGTAAAAGAATTACTCCCATTTGCACAAACTTGACATCTACATTGTACGCACTCTATTACAGTAACTTCAATTCTAGTAATACTCATCTTATTGTTTGTTGTGCTAAGTTATGGCCTTACGTTTATTTAATGATTTAAAAGCTAAGGCTAAAGGCAAAATGTTTCAATCATTCATTACACACAGCAAAATTCTAATTATTCTTATTATTCTAATTTTAAAAAGTTTTGGTACAATAAAATTTTAGTTATTTGGAACTCATTGATATGGAGAGACTCATTCTTTATTTTCTAGCATCGGCGATTATTAGCTCCTTTGTTTTGCATAGAGCTTCGAGATCATTTATTTTCAAATATCATTATACATGTGTGCGTGTGTGGATTTATTTAGCCCAAAGAAAAATAAGTTAGAATGTTGGGAGCTAAATGGTTATGCCATATTTTCCGGTATGGAAAAATAGGGCACTCGATAAGATTTGAACCTGAACCTCCGACACAAATATGAATTTGGTATAATTACCTATTACTCGACTCGACTCGTCTACCTTACTTTATCCACGAGTGTAGTTGCACTTTCAATTGAATTGTAAATATTATTAAAGTTATAAAATCCACCATCATGGTTGATTTATAATATTGTTCAAGTTAGAACTCAATAATTATGTTATATTTTTCCCTTTGAAAACAGGGCACTCTTATGAGATTTGAACCTGAGCCAGCATAAAATTTTAAGGATTAAGTCTTTCGCTGACATAACAATATTAATGTGGTATAATTGCCTATTACTCGACTCGTCTATATTACTTTAGAACCCATGAGTATGGTTTTCTTTCTATTGAATTGTAAATGTTGTTAAAGTAATAAAATCTACCATCATGGTTGATTTATAATGTTGTTAAAGTTATGAAATCCACATAGGGCCACTATATATTCCAATATCTTATGTGCAACTCAGAAATAATAGATTCTAACTAAACAATCAAATTTCTAGTAATTGAGAGAGACTATTTTCTTTATCTTTCGAGTTAGCCATCTTTATGGATTTCATATTTACATATCATTGAAGGTTTTATTGACACTTATAATCAATAATGTGTACATCAGATTGGTTAACGTATTAAAAAGATTCGGTGAATATCAGGTATCGACCAGAAAAAGTTTGTAGTTCAAGCAATGAATTTAAAAGTATGAATTTAATGTATTTCAAGCTCATTGATACAGAGACGGTCGTTCTTGAATTTCTATCACCAACCTTTATTAATTCCTTATTTTTTGCACAAATCTTCGACATCATATGGCCTTCCGGGGAAATGGTTATAGCTTGGGACTAACTATTCTTCAATTTCTACTCAAATCACATACAAAATGGAAAATGTAAAATGTCAGGCAGATGATGTCTGACGAACTATCTCAAGAAATAACTAAATTAATCGAGCTAGATGAAAAGATAATAAGTTATGATGTCAGTAATAAACCTGTTATTTCAAGTTGATGATTAATGACATCGGCATCCTTGGCAAAGGTTTTTAACTTTCCTCTTTAGATGTGATTTCCTATTTATGTGTACTTGGCATCATTTCAACACTATATGTCAAATGCCCAATTCAAAGACGGAAAAATTATCTCTTGAATATCCGTATTTTGAAGCGCGAAAGACATTAAAGTTCCATTAAATTTCTTATAAGTGGATGAATTTTCATGGTTTAAGAGCACATAATTGAGTGTTTGGCGATATCATCAAATTCCAAATAGCTTGATATACTCTTTATGAATAATAGAAGGTAATATCTATAACTCAAGATGTTGATATTTTACATATAATAGGCTGAAAAAAATAAAATATGTAAAAGACTGAAAACATGATTCCAAAGATTGAAACCTTTTCCCTTACTATCGTATGCATTAACTTTGAAACTTGTCTTTAATATCTGAACAAAATATGTATGTTGTTTACACCAGAGATATTTAGCTCTTTATATAAACTATATTTTTGTGACTTCTTCAGCAGTTGCTCACTTATTTAAAAGTATGTCTTTTACGACCACTCCTAAATATCTTTTGGGTTCCTGAGTGAATTCACAAAGTTGATGTAACTGAACTAGAATGGTCAGTATCAACATTCTGACACAATTCATTAGTTGAAAGCCTGAAATAGCTTGGTCAATAACAATACTTTGACACAATTAATAAGCTACCAGCTATAGTATTGCTTCATCATCTATGTATAGGTCTGGTATTCTTATATGCGAGTTCTTGACTACAGAACAATCTAGTTTATCTGGTTTAGCAAGAATTACCCAAAAACCAGATGTGATTATGATTTGTAGCAGAGATTATTGATAAACAAAACTCATAACAACACTCAAAATCAAGTCAAATTCCAACTTTCCCCTGTAAAAGTTAGTGCCTTGATGAATTTCCTTGAAAAGAACCTATTACTATAGTATTTGTTGATTAATTGAGAGAGTGTTGCCTATTACGATATAGTTGAAAGCCCCTTAAGATTATGTTTAAATTAGTATGATGTAGTCATTCTACTTAAAATATTTTTTTTTCTTATTAAGTCTTTAATAATACAAATTCTATTTGTTCCTAGTCAAGCCTTTACCATACAATGATACAGTCTTCAAAGCACCATTTTCCTTCTTGCATTGTGAACAATACTTCTATAAATTTGATTCAAAATAAACTGTAATACTTTTTCAAGCTACCATGGTGCACTTCAAGATCAGGAAATTTCATATACATACCTTTAGATTGCGGGTCTTAGAAAGGAACTAAATGCTAAAGTTCTTTGAATAAGCGTTAATTCTCCAGTGATTGGTGCTTTCTCGCTAATGAGGCAGTCCCTTGACTCTTCGCTTCACCTTTCAGAATGCTTAACGAATGAGACATTGAATGTTCTCGAAAGTTTTTAGGACAAAGCAGAAAAAATGATGAGATTTAGATGAGCAGGAAATAATCAAAATTATTTGTTTTTTTCTACTAAAAAGAGATATGTGGTCAATTAAGAAGAATCCTTATCGAGTCAATATCTATATTTTTTTACTCTACAATTAGTATAATTGATATGCTATATATATTCAGGTAGCAGTAAAGTTTACATTGCACCCTATAATCGATGTCCTTAAGTTTGATATTTTTTGAGAATTCATATACAATGTCTTATATTTGAAGAACAATTTATTTGTCTGATTCCTTTCAAACTTTTGATGAGAGGTTCCATAGTTTGAAAACAGATATCTAAGGTTCTATTCTTAATTACTTTTTGTATTAAGAAACATGAGTGCATGGTTACAAAATTACTGAAAGTCTTTTAAATTCAAGCTATCAGTTAGTGTTGTATTGTTGAAAGTGAAATGACTCCACATCAATTATCCACTCTACTGCTCTTGCACTACTCTTCTACATACGCGATATTTTGAACTTCTTACCGATAGAATGATATGAAGTGAAATCTATGTTCATAAAGTTTGAAAATTGTATGACAGTATAAGGGTCGGAGCCATTGTATAGATAAGTTTCAAACTTTTCTTCAAATTCTTTCCCACAAAGTTATTTTTGATTTTGTAGAACAGCCCTGGGAAAAAGATGAAACATAATCTAGTTGAGTAAAAATCCATATGATTCATCCAAAATGTCATATAAAGATATGTGCTTAAACAACTTGAAAAGAGAATTAAGGTTAGAATTAATCCCTTTTTTAGGAAGATAACAAACAAAACGTACTTAAAAAGAGATGAGATGCTTACTAATCAGTAACAACTTCGATGTCCTTTTTTCCCACTTATTTCCTACACTCTCCATGTCAGCAATGGCACATAGACAACCAACCACATCGATAATATGAACTGAAAAAAGCAGTCATTTCATAATTACATTGAATTAAACAAAATGTAGCAGCAAAGATTGATAATATTTGTAGTAATATTACTTTTCACTAGTAGAGCTGAAAAAATTAATAAGTGAAAGAAACAAAGAAAGAACTCCAGATTTGCAACTTAATCACATTAAAAAACAGAGAATGTATAACGAATTAGTAACACACAAAATTCAGATTAACTAATACTAATTTATATTATTGTACTTGAATACTTGAATTTATAATAATACTACTTATCAATAATAGAGTTTAACGAATTAGTAAGACAAACAAACAGAGCAACAACTCCAAAATTTTCATTTTTAACATAGAGTTGAACGAATTAATAAGTCACATAAATAGAGCAACTACTCCAGATTTGAAACTTAATTTATACTAATAGTACTTTTATCGAGTATATTTTTCATTTTCAACATAGAGTTGAACGAATTAATAAGTCACATAAACAGAGCAACTATTCCAGATTTGAAACTTAATTTATACTAACAGTACTTTTATTGAGTAGACTTGAATGACTTAGTAACTCAAATACACAAAGCAACAAACTCAAATTTGCAACTTAAGAAACATAAAGATTGTAGCCTTAAATATAAAGATTGTAGAGATGCAATTTAATTATGTGAAGATGTATATTTACACAAACACAAAATACAAAAATAGATAGAGAGTGAACATTGCTAGCACCATACATAACTTTAATACATAATTGTCTCAAAATCCTTTCTTTTGGTAGTCAAAACACTACCAAAAGACCTGCTTAAATATATCAATTTGAAAGAATCTGACAGAAGCTTTGAATGTCCAGCAAAAACAAAACCTCAACAGATAATGTTGTCATGTATTGCTTATAGCTTTTGCATAACAGAAAAGTGTAGTGTAACATGAAAATTTATCATTTGATGGTTAATCAGTAAATAAAGATTGATTAAAAAAAGCAAACAGAGATATGTTGGGGTGAAGTTATTGCAGAGAATCATCTGTAATCCTAATTATCTTCCATTTTAAGGAAGAAAAATCATCGGTCTTTTCCAACCAAATCATGATATCTGTCATTCTTCTTGGCTCTTATTCTCAAAAAAATATTCTGCCACACATATAAAAGGACAATAAATTTGCCAAAAGAAAAGAAAGAATAAGGGTATAATCACAAAGGAGAATTGACACTTCTCAAATCCTTTCAAAGAGTTGCTTCTGAAAGATACAAACGTTCAACAACCACTAAGAGAAAATACTTATGTAGCAAGCTCAACTTCAAGCAAAACCATACCTCTCTCCCCGCCTTTAATAGGGAAATCAAGCCATGTTGTGCAGAGAGGAAAAGCAGAAACAATTATCTCACGATAAAAAAAATGTCTACTTGATGAAACTTTAAAATTCAAGATTTATTGGCAAAGATGAAAGTCACAAAATTAAAGGTGGTCAAATGAAATGAACAGGGCCATACAGACGAAAGTATAAAAAGTTGTTCAGTCATGAAGTAAGTTGTATATTCCTCAAGAGGACTGACATAATTACTATTTCTTGCATAAACTGTAACCGCATCATGAGGTATTATTATCATATCCTCATCCTCCTCAGAGTCATTGTCCTGAAAGAAGGAGTCCAACAATGAGCCAAAAAAGAAGGAACGGGGAAAAAGAAAGTGCAAATAACACAGAAGAGGTGTGTTTCTGCACATTAAATTAATTGAATATAGTCAGTGTAGATATGTGATTTTTGACCCTTCCCAAGAATTTTCACATTTTTAGCGTAAATATTTAATTTAGGTCTAATATAGCTATTTTAGCTAATTTTGACTATTTTACCTTATTTCGTCACAAAAAGAAAAATTACAAAAAAATATATATATACTTTAGTTTATGCGTTTCTCATAAATTTGAAAAAATACAAAAATAGTACCTTATTTTTGTAATTTATATAATTTCGAAAATTACAAAAAATAGTTACTAATGTCTTGCAGCCATTTTAATCTTTTGAAAATACAAAATTAGTACTTTGTATTTTTTTATCTTATCTTCATATAATTTCGAAAATTACAAAAACATGGTCTCGTTAACGTTTTATAGTCATTTTAATCTTTAGAAAACACACACACAAAAAAAAACAATACTTTATATTTTATCTTTATATAAAAACGAAAATCACAAAAATAGTTTTATTAATGTTTTGTAGCTATTTTAATCTTGAAAACATATTAAAAAATAGTTTTGTTTTAAATGTCAGTCGTATTTTGGTAGTTATTTCACCTTCCAAATCTCACATAAATAAACAACTCTCAACTTCAATACTTGAAAATTAATGCTGAGTGTATTCCTCTGTTATATGGGCGGGCTCCCAACTTCAACACTTTAAATGAAAATATTGAATGTATGCCTCTGTTCTATGGGCGGGCTCCCAACTTCAATGCTTGAAATCTAAAGACTGAAATGTATGCCTCTGTTATATGGGCGAGCTCCCAACTTCTACTCTTGAAATGTAAAGACTGAAATGTATGTCTCTGTTCTATGGGCGGGCTCCCAACTTCAATGTTTGAAATGTATAGACTGAAATGTATGCCTCCGTTATTTGGGCGGGCTCCCAACTTCAATGCTTGAAATGTAAAGACTGAAATGTATGTCTTTGTTATCTGGGCGGGCTCCCAACTTCAATGCTTGAAATGTAAAGAGTGAAATGTATGCCTCTGTTATCTGGGCGGGCTCCCAACTTCAACGTTTGAAATAAAGAGACTGAAATGTATGCCTCTGTTCTATGGGCGGGCTCCCAACTTCAATGCTTGAAATGTATGTCTCTGTTCTCCAGGTGGACTCTTGACATCAAACTTGAAAAGTATGTCTCTGTTTTCCAGGCGGACTCCTGATTGCTAAATTTGAAATTTGAATGTCTCTATTCTCCAGGCGGACTCCTGACTTCAACAACAACTTAGGAGGAAATGCCTCTCCTATGGGTAAAATAAACTTAGGAGGAAATGTCTCTCCTATGGGTAAGACTAAACTTAGGAGGAAATGCATCTCCTATGGGGTGAAACTAAAACAAACTTAGGAGGAAATACATCTCCTATGGGTGAAACTAAAACAAACTTAGGAGGAAATGCATCTCCTATGGGTAAAACTAAACGTAGGAGGACATGCGTCTCTTATGGGTAAAAACAAACTTAAGAGGAAATGCCTGGGTAGAAAAGATGTCCTCTGCTCAGTAGTTGGTTGAGGTCGCAAGAACTGCAAGCCTGGTCCTGATCCGAAAAGTTGAAGAAGGATGAACTAGC
This sequence comes from Nicotiana sylvestris, assembly GCF_000393655.2. Classification (NCBI taxonomy): domain Eukaryota; kingdom Viridiplantae; phylum Streptophyta; class Magnoliopsida; order Solanales; family Solanaceae; genus Nicotiana; species Nicotiana sylvestris. The sequence goes on from NC_091058.1 coordinate 71,277,952, forward strand.
ATCTACAACTAGCAAGTTTCAAGGTTCAAATCCAAAGTCTACATGAAGCACCATTCAAGATTCGAGACCAAGTTTCAGAAGACTTATAGATAGGAATCCGACGTTGTTCAATTAATCCTATGTAAGTAAATAACTACCAAAATAAGACTGACATTTAAAACAAAACTATTTTTTAATATTTTTTCAAGATTAAAATAGCTACAAAACATTAATAAAACTATTTTTGTGATTTTCGTTTTTATATAAAGATAAAATATAAAGTATTGTTTTTTTTGTGTGTGTGTGTTTTCTAAAGATTAAAATGACTATAAAACGTTAACGAAACCATTTTTTTGTAATTTTCGAAATTATATGAAGATAAGATAAAAAAAATACAAAGTACTAATTTTGTATTTTCAAAAGATTAAAATGGCTGCAAGACATTAGTAACTATTTTTTGTAATTTTCGAAATTATATAAAGTACAAAAATAAGATACTATTTTTGTATTTTTCAAATTTATGAGAAACGCATAAACTAAAGTATATATATATATTTTGTAATTTTTCTTTTTGTGACGAAATAAGGTAAAATAGTCAAAATTAGCTAAAATAGCTATATTAGACCTAAATTAAATATTTACGCTAAAAATGTAAAAATTCTTGGGAAGGGTCAAAAATCACATGTCTACAGCTGCCCCTCTTTGACTGGAAACACGAAGAGTTTTCCGACAAAGAACGACTAGACATGTTTCTGACCCGACCCTTATTTGGAGGGACTAAACTAAAGGAAAAGAAAAGGAATGTGACCGAGCCCTGGTATCTGAGCTGCCTACATATCCTTGGTTATAGAGAAATCAGGCCACGTGTAGTTCGGAAATGAGAGAGATGGTAGAGTGTACCGAGGTGAAGAGCCGATCGAGGTGCCATTCCGTTGAGGTTCCGGTCCGCGGTTCTGCTATTACAAAAAATGAAAGATGAAGAAAACTAACTAAGCCTATCAGCTACTAGTTACAAGGATTCATATCTATAAGTTTTCTGAAACTTGGGCCTCTTCTTCGATTTCAAGCCATAGGCCCAAAAAATGGCCCAATCTTCCCAAACGACCCAGTCCATTTCAAACTGGGTCGACCCAGTCCATAACCCAACACCCTTATTATCTTACAAACAACACAAAACAAAAAAAGAAAAATGAAGAAAACCCTAAAGACTAAAAAAAAACAAAAAAAAATGGTCCGCTCCCCCCCTTTCCCTTTGTTTCTTCTTCTCCAAGCTTCTTCACACCCCATCCATGGCCGCCCTCAACCAGTTGCTTCTGCCTCCGTCTCCAACCAAGCGACCATCATCGCGACTTCATCTTCGTCGTTCGACGCCAAGCTCGAGCTTGAGCTCGACGTCAATGACTGACCTCCTCCACCTCGCTTCTTCTTCTTTCCTCTACTCCAAAGCATCACTAAAATGAACCCAAAACTCAGTAAACAACCTCGAAGACTCAGCTGAAAATCAGCACCAAATAGTCCCGAAACTCGGACAAAAACGAACCAAGCGCTGTTGTTTCTGCTTCACCTTCCTCATCGTTACCCCTTTTGAGCCGCCACTTGCAACATTCAGTATTATTTCGAACATGGCCCCTTATATTGGCCCAATCTTCCCAAATGACTCAGTCCATTTCGAACTGGGTCGACCCAGTCCATAACCCAACAGTCAGTACATGCTACAAATACTTTCCTTTTGCTTAAATGATGACTACTATTTCAACTATCTACAATCTTTAGAACCCAAAGGCAAGTAAAAATCAACAAAGAAGAAGAACTTTAATCTATGAGAAAGTTATACACTTTAGGAATTGAATACCACTACTAACGTCACAAATCTTTTTGGGAACTAAATTTCAGGATTGTGGAAAATTAATGCATAAACACAACAGAGAAGAAGAACATTAAGAATAAGTGAAATTAAAGAACGAATATGTTACCCTTGCATCTTGTAAAATCAATTCTATGAAATATGGTATTTTAGGCTTGAAGCAATCCGGAATTTCCCATAACTTTCAAATTTCATTGCCTCGAGTTGCTTCAAATTGTCGGATTTCATGAACTGGTGTAGCCACCTTTATATCACGATCCGGATTGTCCAACCTCGGGGGTCGTGATGGCGCCTACTAATGGGAGCTAGGCAAGCCAAACCTTAACTACTTTCTATGCTTTCATATTGTTTCATTTTAACAAACACAAGGCGATAACATGATAACAGCAGAACTTTAAATAATTTAGCAGAAGTCAACAATTAAAATATCTTAAGTCTAAGTCTATTACAACTTTTAAAACCTCAAATACCCAAAACCTAGTGTCATAGTATCACAGACTATCTAAGATTTCTACATACAAGGTTTGAAGAAATAACAGTACGTTGTTTCCGAATAAGAGAGGATGAAACAAGAAGTAGAGATAGAGGGAGACGCCAGGGCCTGCGGACGCCTGCAGTTTATCTTGGGTCTCCGGGTGGACTGAAGAAAGCACTCCAACTACTGTCCAAAAGTTGCTCCTGGGTCTGCACACAATGCATAGTGTAGTATCAGCACAACCGACCCTATTTACTGGTAAGTTTCTAGCCTAACCTCGGTAAAGTAGTGACGAGACTAGGACTAGACTACCAAATAAACCTGTGTAGTTCAAGTGTATATACAGCGGAAAAGAAATACAGAAAATAACCAGTCAATGTGGGAGGGGAAAACATGTTGTGGGGAGATAATAGTTCTGAATAGAAAGCATCAAGTAAGGAAAGAAACTACATAACTCGAATATCAACAAAGAATCAGAAATCAACAATTTGCACGGTATCACCCTTCGTGCTTTTACTTTCATCCTCTCCAAAGCAATTTTATAATAAAAGTGTGCACGGCATCACCTTTCGTGCTTTTACTTTCGTCCTCACCAAATCAATCATATAATAAAGATGTGCACGACACCACCCTTTGTGCTTTTACTCTCTTTCCTCACCATATATTCAATGAAAATCGGTACGGAATGGTACATCGTACGACACGGCATCACCCTTCGTGCTTTACACTCTTTCCTCACAATAACAAACAATGCACGGCATCACCCTTCGTGCTTTAACACTCTTCCTCACCCAAACAACAATCACAAGCAAGGGGCAAGGGAATAAACAAAATAGTAATAGAGATCCCGGCAAGGGAACAACATCAATAATCGCAACATCTCGGCAAGGGAGATAATCAACAAAGCAACAATATCCCGACAAGGGGACAATTTAATAACTCTTTCTCTTTCTTTCACTTTTATTTTATAACTCACTTTACCACTTGAGCCAATGCTCCAAAGAGCTCAATCATCTCATATACTTTTACGATTCATAATATAACTTGAGTCAATGCTCCTCGATGTTCAAAAGTTACAATTCCTTCCACAAACTTTCCACAACAATTAGAAATCATCACCAAAGCATGAAAGATACAACGAAATCAAGATCTTCAAAATTTAAAGACTCACGGTCATGCTAGACACCAACATATAGATACTCGTCACCATGCCTATATGTCATACTCAACAATTATCACGTAGAAAATAAGACTCAACTCCTAATCCCTCAAGCTAAGGTTAGACCAAACACTTACCTCGATGCCCCGAACACAACTCAAGATTCAATTATAGCTTTTCCCCTTGATTCCACCACCAATTCGATGGTATCTAGCCAGAAGTTACTTAATTACATCAATAAACGCTAGATGAATCAATTTGAATGCATGAAAATGAGTTTTCCAAAATTCTACCTAAAAGTCTAAATCGCCCCTCGGGCCCACGTGGTCAAAACCCGAGGTTCGAACCAAAACCCGATTACACATTCCCCTACGAGCTCAAATATGTAATTTGTTTTGAAATCGGACCTCAAATCGAGGTCTAAATCCCCAATTTTTAAAAAAACTAGGTTCTACCCCAAAACACCCAATTCCCCCATGAAAATAATTGATTTGAAGTTGAAATCATGTTAAAAAATATTAATGATTGGAGAAAACTAGCTAAAAATGACTTACAATTGATTTGGAAAAGAAAGGTTGTTTGCAAAATCGCCTCTTATGTTTTTGGGGTTTTTGAAAAATGCAAAATAACTGAAAATCTTGTCTATTCATACCCCTCTCAGACCCCCTGTGCGGACCGCACAAAATGGACTGCGGTCGTACAGGCCTTCTTGAGGTACTGTGGTCCAGTGCCCTGTGCGGACCGCACGAAATGGACTGCGGTCGCACAGGCCTCCACCGCGCACCGCACGAAACCGAACGCGGACCGCACTGGCCCCTTTCCGCAGTCGCACATGATTTTGTGCGGACCGCACTGGCGGGTTCAGAGACCTGCAACTTCTGGTTTTAAGTCTAAAACATCCCGAACCTACCCGAAACTCACCTGAGCCCTCGAAACTACAAACTAATATGCATACTAACTCAAAAATATCATATGGACCTACTCGTGTAATCAAATCATCAAAATAACATCATGAATATCAAATTAAGTCTCGAGATCAATGAAATTTTCTCAAAACTTCTTTAAACATAAATTTTGCGATTTAAGTCCGAATCATGTCACATGACATCAATTTTTCATAAAATTTCACAGAAACATCTTAAATCATATATAAGACCTGTACCGGGAGCCGTAACCAAAATACGGGCCTGATACTAACATGTTCTAAGTAAATTTCATTTCAAATTTCTTTAAACAATTCCAGAAAATGATTTCCTTTAAAAATTCATTTCTCGGGCTTGGGACCTCGGAATTCGATTCCGGACATACGCCCATCCCATATTTTCCTATGGACCCTCCGGGACCGTCAAATCACGGGTCCGGATCTGTTTACCCAAAACGTTGACAGAAGTCAAATTAGCTCATTTTATAATCAAAACTTATCGTTTTTCGCAGATTATCATATTTAAGCTTTATGGCTACGCGCCCGGACTGCGCACGCAAATCGAAGTGATTCTAAATAAGGTTTTCAAGGCCTCAAAATACGAAAATTTTGTTTTAAAACATGTGATGGTCATCACATTCTCCACCTCTAAAACAACCGTTCGTCCTCGAATGGACAGAAGAAGGAAGTACCTGAGTCGGGGAAAAGATGGGGATAACGGCTCCGCATATCGGACTCGGACTCCCAGGTCGATGCTTCAGGAGGCTGACCTCTCCACTGAACACGAACAGAAGGAAAACTCTTTGACCTTAATTGACGAACCTGCCGGTCTAGAATAGCTACCGGCTCCTCCTCATAAGAAAAGTCCTTGTCCAACTGGACAGTGCTGAAATCTAACACGTGGGATGGATCACCGTGATATTTCTGGAGCATGGACACATGAAACACTGGATGCACGGCTAATAAGCTCGGCGGCAATGCAAGTCTATAAGCCACCTCTCCCACTCAATCAAGAATCTCAAACTGACCGATGAACCTAGGGCTAAGCTTGCCCTTATCCCCAAATCTCATCACGCCCTTCATAGGCGACACTCGGAGCAATACCCGCTCTCCAACCATAAAAACCACATCTCGAACCTTGCGGTCTACATAACTCTTTTGCCTGGACTGAGCTGTACGAAGCCTATCATGAATAATCCTGACCTTGTCCAAAGCCTCCTGAACTAGATCCGTACCCAACAATCGAGCCTCTCCCGGCTCAAACCATCCAACCGGAGATCGACACCTACCATATAAAGCCTCATAAGGAGCAATTTGGATTCTCGACTGGTAACTGTTGTTGTAGGCAAACTCTGCTAAAGCCAAAAACTGATCCCACGTTCCTCCAAAGTCAATGACACAAGCTCGGAGCATATCCTCTAAAATCTGAATAGTCCGCTCGGACTGCCCGTCCGTCTGAGGATGAAATGTTATACTTAAATCAACCTGGGTGCCCAACTCTCGCTGAACTGCTCTCCAGAAACGCGAGGTAAACTACGTACCTCAGTCCAAAATGATAGATACAGGTACACCATGAAGACGAATAATCTCCCGGATATAGATCTCAGCTAACCTCTCAGATGAATATAAGACTGCCACAGGAATGAAATGCGCTGACTTGGTCAACCTATCAACAATGACCCATACTACGTCGAACTTACTTCGAGTCTGCGGGAGTCCAACAACGAAATCTATAGTGATCCGCTCCCGCTTCCACTCAAGAAGCTCAATCCTCTGAAATAAACCACCAGGCCTCTGATGCTCGTACTTAACCTGCTGACAATTCAAACATCGAGCTACATATGCAACGATATCCTTCTTCATTCTCCGCCACCAATAATGCTGCCGTAAATCCTGATACATCTTCGCGACACCTGGATGAATAGAGTACCGGGAGCTATGGGCCTCCTCTAAAATCAACTCTTGGAGCCCATCCACATTAGGCACACAAACTCGACCCTACAATCTCAAAACGCCATCATCATCTAAGGTAACCTGCTTGGCACTTCCGCGTTGCACCGTGGCTCTAAGGACACACAAATGTGGATCATCATACTGCCGGCCACGGATACGCTCCAATAAAGAAGAACGAGCGACCGTGCAGGCCAATACATGACTAGGCTCAGAAATATCCAACCTCACAAACTGATTGGCCAAAGCCTGAACGTCCAAAGCAAGCGGTCTCGCACCGACCGGAATATAAGCAAGAGTGCTCATACTGGCTGACTTCCTACTCAACGCATCGGCCACCACATTGGCCTTTCTCTGATGATACAAGATAGTGATATCATAATCTTTCAACAACTCCAACCACCTCCTCTGTCTCAAATTCAACTCATTTTGCTTGAACAAATACTGAAGACTCTTGTGATCCGTGAACACCTCACATGCCACGCCATACAGATAATGCCTCCAAATCTTCAATGTGTGAACAATGGCTGCCAACTCCAAGTCATGAATCGGAGAGTTCTTCTCATGAATCTTCAACTGCCGCGAAGCATAGGCAATGACCTTGCCATCCTGCATCAACACTGCACCAAGCCCAATACGAGATGCATCACAATAAACTGTATAAGGCCCTGAACCTGTGGGCAAAACCAACACCGGTGCCGTAGTCAGAGCTAACTTAAGCTTCTGAAAGCTCGCCTCACACTCGTCTAACCATCTGAACTGGGCACCCTTCTGGGTCAGCCTGGTCATCGGGGCTGCGATAGATGAGAACCCCTCCACGAACCGACGATAGTAGCTTGCCAATTCCAAGAAACTCCGAATATCTGTAGCTAATGCTGGTGTAGGCCAGTTCTTGACTGCCTCAATCTTCTTCGGATCAACCTGAATACCCTCTACTGATACAACATGACCCAGAAATGCAACTGAACTCAACTAAAACTCACATTTCGAGAACTTAGCATATAACTGACTATCCCTCAAGGTCTGAAGAACCACTCTAAGATGCTGCTCGTGTTCCTCCCAGCTGCGGGAATATATCAAATATCATCAATGAAGACTATCACGAACGAGTCCAAATAAGGCCTGAACACTCAGTTCATCAAATCCATAAAAGTTGCTGGGGCATTGGTTAACCCAAATGACATGACCAGGAACTCATAATGCTCGTACCGAGTACGAAAAGCTGTCTTAGGGACATCAGATGCCCTAATCCTCAACTGATGGTAGCCAGATCTCAAATCAATCTTTGAAAACACCTTGTCACCCTGCAGCTGATCAAGCAAAATCATCGATCCTCGGTAATGGATACTTATTCTTGATTGTAACCTTGTTCAACTGTCGGTAATCAATACACATTCTTATTGATCCGTCCTTCTTCTTAACAAACAACACCGGCGCACCCCAAGGCGAAACACTAGGTCTAATGAAACCCTTCTCAAGCAAGTCTTGCAAATGCTCCTTCAACTCTTTCAACTCCGGCGGGGCCATATGATACGACGGGATAGAAATGGGTTGAGTGCCCGGAGCCAAATCAATGCAAAAGTCAATATCCCTATTGGGTGGCATACCCAACAGGTCTGAAGGGAAAACATCAGGAAACTCTTGAACAACTGGCACAGATTCAATAGAAGGGACCTCAGCACTAGAATCACGAACATATGCCAAACACCCCTTCTCGACCATACGCCGAGCTTTCACATACGAGATAACACTGCGGGTAGAATGACCAGGAGTCCCTCTCCACTCTAAACGGGGCAAATCCGGTAAACCTAAGGTCACAGTCTTGGCATGACAATTTAAGATAGCGTGGTAAGGTGATAACCAGTCCATCCCCACTATAATATCAAAATCGACCATGTCTAGAAGCAACAAATCCACACAAGTCTCAAAACCCCCAATCACCACAATACAAGAACGATGGACTTGATCTACCACAATAGAATCACCCACCGGTGTAGACACATAAACAGGAATACTCAATGAATCATTAGGCATGACTAGATATGGTGCAAAATAAGATGACACATACGAGTAGGTAAACCCTGGATCAAATAACACGAAAGCATCTATATCACAAACCAGAATAGTACATGTAATGACTGCATTTGAAGCCTCAGCCTCGGGTCTAGTGGAAGGGCGTAACATCGGGGTTGGGCCCCACCACCCTGAACTACATATCTGGGATGGCTTGCAGCTGGCCGGTCTCTACCTCTAGCGGCCTGAGCTCCACCTCTAGTACCTCTACCTCCACCTTTAGCACCTCTACCCCCACCTCTAGCACCTCTAACCCCACCTCTAGCTGGCTGGGCGGGCTGTGGAACACCTGATACCTGTACCATAGCACGAGAACCTTAATGTTGAGAGTTACTCGGTGCTCGAGGGCAAAACCAGGCAATGTGACCCGGATCACCACACCTGTAACTAGCCCTCGGCTGCTGAGACTGCTGGCCATGATGACCTGAAAGACCACTCCGAAAACTTTGAAGCGGTGGTGCACTGATAGGAGCGGGTGGTGCATTGTAGGACTGCTGATCGGGATACTATATCTGGGGACCACGACCACCTGAAGTACCATAAGAAACCTGGAGTGCTGACTGAAAGGGTCTAGGAGGATGGACTCTACCATATGAATCTCGACCTCTGGATGAGGTACCACTGAATCGGCCTAAATGACGGGGCCTCTTGTCTGACCCATGACCGCCTACCTGTGACAGAACCATCTTAACTCTACGGGCCATATTGGTCGCCTCCTGAAAAGTAATCTCACTCCCAGCCTCTCTAGCTATCTGAAGACGAATCGGCTGAATAAGACCATCAATAAACCTCCTCACCCTCTCTCTCTCGGTTGGGAGTATAATGAGAGCATGGCGAGCTAAGTCGATGAACCTGGTATCATACTGGGTAACAATCATGGAACCCTGCTGGAGGCGCTCAAACTACCTCCGATAGGCCTCTCTTTGAGTAATGTGGAGAAACTTCTCTAGGAATAATACTGTAAACTGCTCCCAAGTCAAGGCTGGCGATCCGGCTGGTCTCGCTAAGCAATAATCCCTCCACCAAGTCTCAGCAATACCCATGTTCCTGAGAACCTCGTGGCAGCTGTCTAGATAATCCTGGGGATCCTCAGTAGATGCACCGCTGAAAGTAGAAGTGAAGAGCTTGGTGAACCTATCCAGTCTCCACAAAGCATCGGCGGACATAGCCGCTCCATCACCGGTCTGAGCTACCACACCCGGTTGTACTGCTCCAACTAGTTGAATTGCTGGAGTCTGAATCTGAGGAGCTACCTGCTCTGGAGTGCGAGTAGCAGGAGTCTGGGGCCCTCCTCCAGCCTGAGAGATGCCTTGTGCTATAGGAAGCAAGCCTGCCCCGGTGACACTCTTCATGAGGCCCACTAATCGGACCAGAGCATCCTAAAGAACTAGGGTAGCAATAAACCCCTCTAGGACCTGAGCTGGGCCTACCGAAACTACTGTCACACCTCCTCTTTCCGCCCCCGGCAGGGGGTGCGAAGGAGTTAGTTTTCGTGAGGCAAAAATCACGTGCTCACAACTACTGGAGCTGGAACCTCCTCATCAAAATCAACTTGAGGCTCCGTCATTGGGGCTGCTGCTCGGGGCTGAGATCTGCCCCTACCTCGGCCTCTAGCATAACTTTGGCCTCGCCCTCTGCCCCTCGTGGGAGCAACTGCTAGGGGCTCAGGCACTGAGCGGAGGATGAGAAAGCGCGTGTTCGCGCCATCTGCAAAAGAACAGAGTAGATGTTCAATTAGTATTGAGAAACAAATCCGCATGACGAGAAAGAACAAATGTGAAGTTTTTCCTAACTCTGTAGCATTTGAGGGATAAATACAAACGTCTCCGTACCGATCCCTCAGACTCTACTAAGCTTGTCTGTGAACTGTGAGACCTATGTAACCTAGAGCCCTGAAACCAACTTGTCACGACCCGAATTTTCCAACCTCGGGGGTCGTGATGGTGCCTACTAATGGGAGCTAGGCAAGCCAAACCTTAACTACTTGCTACACTTCCATATTGTTTCATTTTAACAAACACAAGGCGATAACATGATAACAGCGGAACTTTAAATAATTTAGCAGAAGTCAACAATTAAATATCTTAAGTCTACGTCTATTACAACTTTTAAAACCTCAAATACCCAAAACCTGGTGTCACAGTGTCACAGACTATCTAAGATTTCTACATACAAGGTCTGAAGAAATAACAGTACGCTGTTTCCGAATAAGAGAGGATGAAACAAGAAGTAGAGATAGAGGGAGACGTCATGGCCTGCGGACGCCTGCAGTCTACCTTGGGTCTCTGGGTGGACTGAAGAAAGAAATCCAACTACTATCCGAAAGCTGCTCCTGAATCTGCACACAGTGCAGAGTGTAGTATCAATACAACCAACCCCATATGTTGGTAAGTGTCTAGCCTAACCTCGGCAAAGTAGTGACGAAACTAGGACTAAACTACCAAATAAACCTATGCAGTTCAAGTGTATATACAACAGAAAAGAAATACAGAAAATAACCAGTCAATGTGGGAGGGAAAAATATGCTGTGGGGAGATAACAGTTCCGAATAGAAAGCATCAAGTAAGGAAAGAAACCACATAACTCGAATATCAACAAAGAATCAGAAATCAACAATTTGCACGGCATCACCCTTCGTGCTTTTACTCTCATCCTCTCCAAAGCAATTTTATAATAAAAGTGTGCACGACACCACCCTTCGTGCTTTTACTCTCTTTCCTCACCATATATTCAATGAAAATCGGTACGGAATGGTACATCGTACGACACGACATCACCCTTCGTGCTTTACACTCTTTCTTCACAATAGCAAACAATGCACGACATCACCCTTCGTGCTTTAACACTCTTCCTCACCTAAACAACAATCACAAGCAAGGGGCAAGGGAATAAACAAAATAGTAATAGAGATCCCGTCAAGGGAACAACAGTTAAACAATTAAATCCCGTCAAGGGAACAACATCAATAATCTCAACATCCCGGCAAGAGAGATAATCAACAAAGCAACAATATCCCGGCAAGGGGACAATTTAATAACTCTTTCTCTTTCTTTCACTTTTATTTCATAACTCACTTTACCACTTGAGCCAATGCTCCAAAGGGTTCAATCATCTCATATACTTTCACAATTCATAATATAACTTGAGCCAATGCTCCAAAGGGTTCAATCATCTCATATACTTTCACGATTCATAATATAACTTGAGCCAATTCTTGTCGATGTTCAAAGGTTACAATTCCTTTCACAAACTCTCCATAACAATTAGAAATCATCACCAAGGTATGAAAGATACAATGAAATCAAGATCTTTAAAATTTAAAGACTCACAGTCATGCTAGACACCAACGTATAGATACTCGTCACCATGCCTATACGCCATACTCAATAATTATCACGTAGCAAATAAGACTCAACTCCTAATCCATCAAGCTAAGGTTAGACCAAACACTTACCTCGATGCCGGACACAACTCAAGATTCAATTATAGCTTTTCCCATTGATTCCACCACCAATTCGCTCGTATCTAGCCACAAGTTACTTAATTACATCAATAAATGCTAGATGAATCAATTTGAATGCATGAAAATGAGTTTTCCAAAGTTTTACCTAAAAGTCAAAATCGCCCCCGGGCCCACGTGGTCAAAACCCAAGGTTCGAATCAAAACCCGATTACCCATTCCCCTACGAGCTCAAATATGTAATTTGTTTTGAAATCGGACCTCAAATCGAGGTCTAAATCCCCGATTTTTGAAAAAACTAGGTTCTATCCCAAAACACCCAATCCCCCCATGAAAATAATTGATTTGAAGTTAAAATCATGTAAAAAATGTTAATGATTAAAGAAAACTAGATAAAAATGACTTACAATTGATTTGGAGAAGAAAGGTTGTTTGAAAAATCGCCTCTTATGTTTTTGGGGTTTTTGAAAAAATGCAAAATAAGTGAAAATCTCGTCTATTTATACCCCTCTCAGACTCCTTGTGCGGACCGCACAAAATGGACTGAGGGCCGCACAGGCCTTCCTGAGGTACTGCGGTCTACTGCCCTGTGCGGACCGCACGAAATGGACTGCGGCCGCACAGGCCTCCACCGCGCACCGCACGAAATCGATCGCGGACCGCACTGGCCCCCTTCCACAGTCGCACATGATTTTGTGCGGACCGCACTGGCGGGTTCAGAGACCTGCAACTTCTGGTTTTAAGTCTAAAACATCCCAAACCTACCAGAAACTCACCCGAGCCCTCGGAACTCCAAACCAAGTGTGCATACTAACTCAAAATCATCATATGGACCTACTCGTGCAATCAAATCATCAAAATAACATCATGAACATCAAATTAAGTCTCGAGATCAATGAAACTTTCTCAAAACTTCTTTAAACATAAATTTTGCGATTTAAGACCGAATCACGTCACATGACATCCGTTTTTCATAAAATTTCACAGAAACATCTTAAATCATATATAAGACCTGTACCCGGCGCCGAAACCAAAATACGGGCTCGATACTAACATGTTTTAATCAAATTTCATTTCAAATTTCTTTAAACAATTCCAAAAAATAATTTCCTTTAAAATTTCATTTCTCGGGCTTGGGACCTCGGAATTCGATTCCGGGCATACGCCCAAGTCCCATATTTTCCTACGGACCCTCCGGGACCGTCAAATCATGGGTCCGGGTCTATTTACCCAAAACGTTGACCGAAATCAAATTAGCTCATTTTATAATCAAAATTTATCGTTTTCCACAGATTATCATATTTAAACTTTTCGGCTACGCGCCCAGACTGCGCACGTAAATCGAGGTGATTCTAAATGAGGTTTTTAAGGCCTCAGAACACGGAAAATTCGTTTTAAAACAAAAGGTCATCACACTTTACAAACTTAAAATAAGAGAAACAACATACTATTGTTGAATCAACTTAGGGAATACTATAGTTAGCAGAGAACAAGGAATAGAAAAGGAAAGAATAAATCACATAAAGCACTAATTACTGTAGATTCAAAGCAGTTATGGTTGTTGTAGATAAAAAGCAGTTAGGTTAGGATTGTTGATGAAGCCCACGTTTGGGATTGTGGGTTTTTCTTTTCTTCTTTTTTCTCTTTTTATTGTACAAATTTAAAAATCTAACTATTTAGGTATATATTAATAACTTTAGAAAAAGGCCTAATCTAACATGAAGATAAATAGAAGGCCTAATCCCAACGTGAGAGGAATTAATTATTATTTTTATTACCCAAATTTAATAAATAAATTCAAAAATACCAAACAAATGTACGTGGAGGGAACTATAATTTTTTTGTTTGTTTTAACTAGCAGATTTTTAAAATAATTTAATTCCAACAAAGTTGGATAATTGTCCTAAATTTAGATACTTGTCAATTTAATGTTATACCACTTGTCATCATAACCTTTCTTTGCCTCTCCTTTTATATATAAATAGATTTTCTCTTTTTATTGTACAAATTTAAAAATCTAACTATTTAGGTATATATTAATAACTTTAAAAAAAAGGCCTAAACTAACGTGAAGATAAATAGAAGGCCTAATCCCAACGTTAGAGGAATTAATTATTATTTTTATTACCCAAAATTTAATAAATAAATTCAAAAATACCAAACAAATGCACGTGGAGGGAACTATAATTTTTTTGTTTGTTTTAATTGGCAGATTTTTAAAATAATTTAAATTCCAACAAAATTGGAGAATTGTCCTAAATTTAGACACTTGTAAATTTAATGTTATACCACTTGTCATAATAATCTTTCTTTGCCTCTCCTTTTATATATAAATAGATATTTCCTTTTTATTGTACAAATTTAAAAATCTAACTATTTAGGTATAATTTAATAACTTTAAAAAAAGGCCTAATCTAACGTGAAGATAAATAGAAGACCTAATCCCAATGTGAGAGGAATTAATTATTATTTTTATTACCCAAATTTAATAAATAAATTCAAAAATACCAAACAAATGTACATGGAGGGAACTATAATTTTTTTGTTCGTTTTAACTGGCAGATTTTTAAAATAATTTAAATTCCAACAAAGTTGGAGAATTGTCCTAAATTTCAACACTTGTCAATTTAATATTATGCCACTTGTCATCATAACCTTTCTTTGCCTCTCCTTTTATATATAAATAGTTTTTCCCTTTTTATTGTATAAATTTAAAAATCTAACTATTTAGGTATATATTAATAACTTTAAAAAAAGGCCTAATCTAACGTGAAGATAAATAGAAGGCCTAATCCCAACGTGAGAGGAATTAATTATTATTTTTATTACCCAAATTTAATAAATAAATTCAAAAATACCAAACAAATGTACGTGGAGGGAGCTATAATTTTTTGTTTGTTTTCACTGGCAGATTTTTAAAATAATTTAAATTCCAACAAAGTTGAAGAGTTGTCCTAAATTTAGACACTTGTCAATTTAATGTTATGCCACTTGTCATCATAACCTTTCTTTGCCTCTCCTTTTATATATAAATAGATTTTCCCTTTTTATTTAAAAATCTAACTATTTAGGTATATATTAATAACTTTAAAAAAAGGCCTAATTTATCAGGATAAACTGAAAAAGGAAACACCTTATCCTCAACATTTTGAAAAGAAAATAGAAGTATGACTCCCGCTTGCTTAAAATGATTCAGCTACATCGCACCATGGTTCCCCCGCCCAACCACCACCACCAAACAAACAAACCGAGACACAAAAAGAAAGTGCTAATGATTGAACGTGAACATTAAATAGTAGCTTCACACAACAAAAATTGGATTAAGTACCGAGTTCTTTCGAGATGAGCGAATAAAGAAACTGCAGACAGAACAAAACTGCTTGACTTGGAAAAGAAACATCTCAGGAAACTAAGTTTAAAGACCCCACTCGTATATCTCATCTTAAATAAATGCCAAATTATTGAATAATCAGATTTCTGATGAGTAAAAAACATGATCCTCATCCATTTCGAAGAAATGAGTAAACTGTGAGCTAATAAGTAATGTATATAACTGGATCGTATAGGAAGATTACTATATTTTAAGGCGGTTGAAAAATATGGAAAGAGAAGAGGAGAAAAAAAAAGGAAAATTCCTTCATATCCCAAAAGATACTTAATTACGGTTAATCCAATAGTTGGATCAGCAACTTAAAAATTTACCTGAAAATAGGCTTCTCAAGAAATGTCAGTACTATTCACTAGTAGAAGTTTGAATTAAATCATTGGTTCTGCTAATAATCTTTACTAAATTACCACTTTTATTAATTAAACTTTGCTTTTATATATATATATATATTACAAACTTACTCATACATAAAGAGAGAGAAAAATATTACAGTATATATATTCCGAAATGAGAGCAGAGAAGATAAGCATAGCATGTGAAGCCTCTGCAAGAGGAGAGAAGTTTAGCACAAAAAGCCAGAAGTGAGGGAACAAAAGCATTAAATTGATTGAGTCCAAACAAAAACATTAATATGATTTATACAAAAGGAGAAGGAAGAAGTCTGACGAAGATATTAAAAGAGAAGAAGAGAAAAAAAGGTAAAGGGTATAACTAAATACCTTGATTGAAAACACTAATAATCGATTGAGAGTCTTTTAAGGTAGAATGTATATATTTTGTAAATAAAATTTGTAAAAGTAGGATAATTTAGTAAACATAAACATTTAGGGCGATAAAGTTTTAAATAATGTATAAAAATAAAAAAATCCATTTGTTAAAACGTTTGAAGCCCAAAATACAAGTACCAAAATCGTACCGGTGACTCGACCGTGACCTAAATCAAGCCGGCAAACGTTGGTTTTGTTGTTGGCACCAGACATCTAACCGACGACTATAAAAAGAGCCAAAAGAGGTGCGGCTTTCTTGATCCCGCGCTCAAATAGCAACAATGCTCCTAAAAATGTAAAATTCATGGCCACGCTAACCCAACAAACCAAAGGCAATTCCTTGCTGTCGCGCTTCAAGGCCTTTCTTGCGTTTCAGGTGCTTAGCTTTATTAACTTGTGCATCCACCGTCTATATTGTTTCATTCAGGCAAATTGTCGAACAGTTTATAACATTCTTGTATAACTTGCTGTGTTCCAGAAATATAAGCACACGTTTTCTCAAGATAGACGTCGGAGACGGCACCCTGCTGATATGGGTTCTGACTCTGTGGTCGAGACAGGTAAATACTGCTTCTTACTTGTTGTCAATGAAAGGAAAAAATGCTTTCTATATGTTTGTCATTGTATAGGATGATTCTGGTTACTTGTGTGGCATGAATGGAACATGTTATTTCTGATGACGTGCTGATTAGCTTCTTGACTGTTCTGGGAAAAATGAATCATTAAATGCTTGAGATGTTATTCAAAACATTATTAAGTTGATGTGTCCCACCAAGAATTTGAAGTAAATTCCTTACAAATTAGTGTTAGCAAGCACGTGCCCCGTTAAGTCCAATTTTCTAATGAGCAACGCATATAAGAGTAGGTACTTTTGTTTTATTGCATTAGGAGACATGATGGTTCAGAATTAAGAAGAATGTTATTTTATGTAATTAGGAGTAACCCTATGATTTGTGATGATGATGCAGGTGAAATTGACTTCTCAAAGTGGAGGAAGCTTGACTCAAGGAACTTTGGGATAAGTAGCTCAAGGATACCAGCATCTCCGTGGATTGTGCTGAAGGTTCTCCAAAGTCAAGGTGATACTTAATTGCTCAAATGGTGCTTAGTTCTTTTTCTAGATTTCTCAGTTGTGTTCACAGAACTGCAGGACTTCAACATTATTAATTCGCTTAAGAAAGGAAAAAGAAAAGGTAATGACAGTTCACTTATGAAACATAAAAATAAGAAGTGTGAATGGACAAAATCTGCCTTTATTGTGGTATTTGGAGTTAAATATATTCTTGAAGCTAATAAAAATAAAATCAATAACAAATTTAGAAATTTACCTCCTCGCCCCAAACAATGTGAATTTTGGATGCATAAATACAGATTTTCCTTATTTTTCCACTCTCTCGATAAAAGCAATTATGACACCGAGTGGTGTGTATGATCAAGAATTGAAACCACTTATCCCCTTATATCTGAATATTGCTTGGTGGATTAGTCGATGTTGGGGCAAGGTGGGCCGTACAACTCTCATAGATAAAATCTGAATATTGCTGAAGTGTCTTAATGTATTTCCATAAAATCCATGACTCCTAAGTTGGTGTTCCCGAATTTCATCCAGAATATTTTAAAAGCTCTCCAAAACTGGCAAGTAAAGATAAAAGCTACTACTTCTGGGGTTGTAGTTTACACCAGACCTATTTGAACAAAACATGTGGCACATGACTGGTAAAGGGTAGAAAATATAAAATCTCACAGCTTCCCAAAGCCAATCAAGTTCTTCACGAAGGCACTGATTTACGATTAATTTCAGAGTTGGAATCCAGGAAGGCGGAAATGAAGTCATTTGATTCGATTCTTTGAGTCTTTGACTTGACAGTGGAAGTACATCATCTATTAATAATACAATATGGTAAGAGTACTAATGTGCAAATACTAGCTAGTTTATTTTTTGATAAGTCAAATACTAGCTAGTCTATTATTCTTCATTTTTTAAGTAAAGTAAGGTAAATTAATTAAAAATAAAGTACCAAGAGGTACTAGCCTATTATTCATCTTTAAACATTAGCACTACATATAGGATTCATTCCATCAATATCACACCTGTCCATTTTGATGATACTAGTTATTTTACTCTGTGTAGAAGCTTCTTCATGAACACAGAGTCACACTCAAGATATGAAGCCCGGTGCTTTTGTTAACAACAGTACGAATTCCGTCATCTACAAACATATAAATATTTAGTTGGGAGGATATCTGGGATCAAGTCCCAAAGGATTTTGTTGTCCCTTTTGGGAAGAATCATAACGTTCAAACCTATTTCAGATTCTGGAAATCTTATTGGTACACTTTAGAATTACAAATGAGATATTGGGTTAAAGATAGCCACTATATAAGCTCCCAATAAATTGTAGTTTGCATGGATAAGGAGCCACAAAATAAGATACTAGTTTGATTTCACTTATCCAAAAAAAAAAAAAAAGATACTAGATTGATTTCATTTTTCTTGTGGCTTCAGGAAATCTTTTAACCATTGTCTTGGTGCTACCTAGTCTGCATGTGTGTTTGTTATGTGTGTGTGTATATATATATATGTGTGTGTGTATGTGTGATCACACACACACACACACACACACATATATATATATATATGAGATCATAGAGATACTTCAGTTTTCCATCTCACTGTGTGAAGATTAGCATTTGACAAAAAGTTGCAATATACAGGTTTTGAAGCATACCTTGTTGGTGGATGTGTCAGAGATCTAATTCTCAATAGAATACCAAAAGATTTTGATGTAATCACAACTGCAAGGCTTTCACAGGTCCTAGATACATTCAAAACATTATCCTAATTATGAGCCAGTCATGTTTTCTTTCAACTACTCGTCAGCATGATTTGATATTTATGTCGTGTTCCATTTGACATAGATAAGAAGGCATTTTGATCGTGCTGAAATTGTTGGACGACGGTTTCCAATATGTAGAGTACATGTCAAAGGTTCTGTCGTGGAGGTTGGTGCAGCTTTATCCTATAGATCTGTTGCATATTCTATACTTCTATTTCTTTTTGCATGGGCATGGTCTGTTTCACAGTTGTATACTTTATCTTTCTTTTTTTTAATAATATGAAAATCACTAAAGGGCTTTGGGAAGTGACAAGTGGTTGAGTCTTGCGATTCAAATTGATAGGTTTACTGTTTTCATCAAAATATATTGTACACTGCTTAAGAAAAGGAGAACACCTATTGAAGAACTTCCGTTGGTGTCTGACCTCCTTTTAAACTTATATTGGATAGGTAATAGGTCTGAAATCCTTTTCTCCTAGATGCCTAGATATGTTGGCTATCATCTTTCAGACACTATACAACTATAACTAATGAAGAATTTGGGTTTCCGTCTCTCAGGTGTCAAGTTTTGATACCGTGGCAAAGCAAACCGGAAAAAGAGAGGAACTTTTCATTCCTAAAATGCCAAAGGGATTTTATAAAAAAGACTTCATTCTCTGGAAGAATTCCATGCACCGAGACTTCACTGTTAACAGGTATCTCTTTATTTTGTTTCCTTTAAATTATTCCCAGAGAAGGGATGCTCCGGAAGGCTTCATAGGTTGTTTTGTTCTACTGCTGGACTCAAGTTTGTTTTGGTTTCGAAAAAGCCTGTTCTCCTTCCCATTCTGCCAACCGAAAGTGAATATCTATGGAGAGTTGGAGACAGCCAAAGGAAAGCTGAAAAATTTAAACTCATAACACCTAATTGTTGTTTTAATCACACATTTACATTTTATTTGATTAGCTGGTGCTGATCTACGCTCAGAAAATAATGGAAAAAATATAATTGCAGAAATATTAGTGAGCAAAGGTCTTGACAAAAAATGGAGGATTGTAGTGTGGTATAGAGGTGGCAGTCACTTAGAGGCATGTGGTGCAATGCCATGCTTGATTTCTCCCTGTTGTGGTCCTCAGTGAATATCTAGAAACCCAATATGGCGCCTATTTGTGTTGTAGAATCATAACCTTCATCTTTAGCAACAGACAAGTTATAAAAGTGAAAGGTAGTGCAACAACTGCGTTTTCCACCTTGTGGGATCCTTGGGAGGTGGTGCTACAATGTTCTCGTGTTTGATTCCCTGTGTCAAGTCTTTGATGACATCATAATTCAATTGAAGATCTACTTATGGATGAATCATCAAATTTTGTCCACATCCTTTTGGATGGGAAATTGGCTGAGATAGAAAAAGCATTGCCGTGTGTAGAGCTGCAATTAAGAAGTTGGAAGTTTCTATTGGTCACTTTCTTAGAACTTGAAAAGTAGAGGTAATGAAGTATGAGAAATCGTTGGCCTAGTAAATGGTTTAGTTATAGGTGCAGCCACGCAAATTGTTAAAAAAGGTCTTGTAGCTATACTAGATTACTGGTTGAGTTGATTCTGTCAGTTTGATCTTATCATTTGGATCAGTGCATAGAAAGAAAGAAAAGATGAAAAGCTGAACATAGTAGGCGGCGTTGTTATTCTGAAAGCAAGTCTGTTGTTGATTTGGTTTTGATATTTGGAAATCAATGTGTTTTTGAGTTTTATTTAGGAAACAGTTGCACTGTAGGCAAAATTAATAGATTAAAATCGCCAAAAATCTTTATTTTCTTTAAAATGTATTTTTGAACCGCCAAAAGAAACGGTTTTTAAAAACAAAAACCCGCACGAGGAAGAAAGAGAGCTCCATTGTTTTCCCGTAAGCAATGGAGGTAGTTGCAAGAGGATTGTTTTAGTTCTCAGAACTGGTCAGAAACTTTCCGCAATTCTCTATTCTGATTGAACTATTAAGGATCAGTATTATTGGAGGGACTGTTTGCATGTTAACCTTGATCTCTTGGAGTTTTCATTTGTTTCCTACTCTCATAATAACCACTTGCTTTCCATTACTCTCCTTGGGATGGATAGCACGACATTTGCATTGGCAAGAAGAATCACATGAAAGCATGGAAAACAAATATTTTGTTTTTTACATCAAACTGGGAAAAAGTTGCTCAAAAAGTTGTTAAGTTAAAACCTGTTCTGCATGAGTTTTGTAAGGCCTTTCAAAGGCGTTGATAAAGGTATTGGACCACTAATTGGCTTAAGGTTTTAGGTTGAATGCTCAATTGTTTCACGGGTTATTAGAGTCAACATTTGGTAAGTTCATTCTGACACTTGTAAATTTGCATCAAGTTCACGTGTGGCCACAAATTCAAGTTATACATGCATGAGGATGTTGAGTTGTATAATTGTCCTGTGTAGGGACTTCCAAGAGGTTTATGAAGGCTTTGAACTTTCGTCAGTAAATCTTCTTGTATATGTTTATATTGAATAACAGGCAAAATAATTTTCCTTTCTACTCCACTCATTGCCTTAAGGTTTTGGTTGGATGCTCAACTTCTTTCACAAAAACAAATACCTGTCCAACTCTATGAGTTGTTGTAGTGGCCCCTCTAAGTGCCTTCTCTTAAATCCTTATGGACCTCCTCATGTATTGTTGCCTCTTAACTGTTTGGGGGCGTTTGGTAGGAGATATAAGAATAATATTGAATAGGGTGTATTAGTAATGCTGAGATTAGTTATGCTGAAATTATTTCTTATCTACTGTTTGGTTTGGTGTATTAAAGCATTGCTTAATTTCTAAAAAATTGGTTGTTTACAAAAATACCCTCCACATTCTTTAACTTTGTACACTATTTTTAATGCAACAGTTTTATTACCCTCACATTCTTTTTTCTCTCTAAAGCCAACTTTTTTTTACAGGGAACAAAATTAAAAGAGAAAACTAATTGAAATATTAAAGTTAAAAGAGAAGAAAAATTTAATTGATGTGACATATAATACAAAAGATCAATTATTAAAAAAATGGGTAGATTTTTAACAAATAAAGAAAACTCCACTTTATACTTTGAATGAATTCAAAACCAAAATTAGTATTAAATATGAATTTGTTTTGATTATAATAGAATGCTAAAGGGGAGAAATTAATTAAAATCACAATATAAAAATATACAAAATATAGCGGAAAGTATTTGGAATAGGTTTTGAGGGATTTGAGGGGCAATTATGTCTTTAACCATGTTTATGCAAGTATTAAAAACTCTTGCATTGCTAATACCATGGTTTGCTATGTATTAGTCATACATAGGATAATACTTGTATTAGTTATATATATGTTGAAAAATGTACCAAACAAGGGATTAGTAATGCACAAAGCTAATGCTTGCATTGTTTTTTCTAATACCTCCTGCCAAACGACCCCTTAGTGATATGTCAATTGGTAATGTTGTATTAGAGCATTCTACCAGTTTGTATAGTTTAGTTAGACAATTCTTTTGGTCTTAATATGACTCTACTTATTAGACTATCATTTTTTTATGACTCCACTTAATAGAAGAAAGGATTCTTGTATCACTTACCCTCTATATTAGTAGATAAAGTAGTGACATCAATTTTTAATACGAGTATCCTTACTAATTTGCCTCAGGCTTATTATTAATTTGTTATTTACAAAGTTATCAATGGGCATATGCATTTAACATATTATAGATGACTTTGGAAGAAATACAGTTTATACATGCTTTGTCTGCAGTTCAAAAGTCTATAGTTTTTTGCTTGTTTCTACATACTTTCTTGATTCTTTTGGTGGTTGATCGGATCTCTTAATTTGTTAAATTTGTGGTGCTGCTTTATTTTGTTTTGTTTTGTGTGTGTGCGTATAAAATTGTGGAAGCAATTTATTGTGGTGGTAATGAACTCATTTTTTGTGTTTGTAAAATTTGTGGAAACAGTTTATTTTTCGATCCATCCGTGAATAGAATCTACGATTATGCCGATGCAATGGTGGACTTAAAATCCTTACAGGTGAAATTAATTTACAAATATGTAAAGGTCCAACCTTTTGATGTTTTAGGAATTTACGAAGTCTTTTTGTCATATTTATGCAGTTAAGGACTTTAATACCAGCACACTTGTCATTTGAACAGGATTGTGGTAGGTGCAACTATTCTAGAGATTTGCCTTAACTTGAGAATTAGAACTATATTTCAAGCATTCTACTTTGATATTGATCCTTCTGTATTTTGTTTATGTAGCCGGCCTCAACTAGTCTGCGCTTTGAGTTCTAGTTGTTGATAACTTGATGTATAGTTCTTCAAGATGACAAAGAAATATAAGCCGAATATTACCAGATTTATAAAAAAAAGTTATTTCCGGATTTTTTTTACTCGGTTTAAAATCTAATACTCCCTCCGTTTCAATTTATGTGAACCCATTTGACTGGGCACGGAGTTTAAGAAAAGAAAGAAGACTTTTGAACTTGTGGTTTAAAATGAGGCACATATATTTTGTGTGACTATAAATCATTGCATAAAGGTAAATTGTTTCCAAATAAGGAAAGGGGTCGTTCTTTTTGGCACGGACCAAAAAGGAAATAGGTTCACATAAATTGAAACGGAGGGAGTACATGTTTTTGATTGTACATGGTATGTCCAGTTTTTAATACAACAATCGAAATGCCCCACCAAAAATAGATAATGCCCTAAATAACTCAACAGTTATTATTCATTATGTTACAAATCTTTTATATTATAGCTCTTGCATAACTTGTTTGTGAACGGAAGGATCACTCAGTATTAAATCTTTAGTACGGATTGTACTATTATATAGACTATACGTTAAATGCCAAGTAGCTTGTCGCCATGGGTTCTAATTGAATTTAAGGTGATTGTGTGGAGATGAAGTTGGGCTTTGTGGTAGCTGTTGTTAGGTTTTTAGACAAGGGGAGGGGTCATTCTTATTGGGATTGGGTCTGAAGTGAGGGGGTAACATGTTGTTGAAGGGGAATGAGAGTAGGGTGTTTAGGTGCCCCAGGAGGAATGAGGAACAAGGATATTTGGAAAGGGGCTTGTTGTTTCACAGAGAGAAAGATCGGCTTTGGTGCTTGTGAGGGGAAGAGTGCCAATACTGTGCTGGTGAGAAAGGGGAGAGTTGTGCTTGAAGATGCGTGCGATAATATTCCCCAGGTGGATTGCTATACTCTGCATGTGGGTTGGGGGAGGTGGAACATGGCATTCTGCCTAAACTTGGAGGTAGCAAGAAGAGTTGAAGTTTTTGAGGGACAAGTTTTTATGGAAAACGTCATATTCTTCAATCCATCACTTGAAAAAGAATATTCTTTATGTACTTAAGTGAACATTCGTATGTAAGGCCAATGCAAAAAGTGTTTTCAGTGGTTTACTAGTTAGAGTAAGTATTTCCAAAAGTTGGGGGAGGTCGGAGGACTGTTGAATTGAAAAATTTAATAGGGGTACATGAGTTTAACCCTAATGCCTTTCTTTTTTAAATTTTGATGAAACTGATTCTGGATTTTCTTTCTCCTCAGCGAGGATGCTGCGCGGCTTGAGACTGGCTGCTCGCCTTAAGTTGTCCTTTTCAAAGGATATTGAAAATGCTATGCACAAACTCTCATCGTCCATAATGAAATTGGACAAGGTATGAACGATGAATTCTATGAAAACAAGCATTAACTTATTTCATAACTTCTGTTTGTTCTTTTACCCCTCCCATTGTTAGTTTTCTCTATGCTATCATCCTTCTTCTCATTGCTTGATATCCGTGATGCTAAAAACGGTTCCTAACCACAAAGGAATCTCTCTACAAAACTGCTTCATGGTTAATAGTTTTTCTCTGCATGGCCTTAATTTTTTCTTGTGCAGTCTAGACTAATGATGGAAGTCAACTATATGCTGTCTTATGGAGCTGCAGAGCCTTCTCTTTCTTTACTTCAGAGATACAACATCCTTGAGATGCTACTACCATTTCATGTATGCCATATTGTTCCATCTCATTTTGGTTTGATGTGAATTCTATGACTTTTTGGTTCAGGATAGTAAGCTTATACTTGAGTAAATGTGTCATTTACAGGCAGCGCACCTTACTCAACAGTCTAACAAACAATTGGGTGAAAGTTCTGCTATGCTGATGGTATGATCTTCCTATCTTGTGTTGTTTTTTTACTCTACAAAATTGTATAGTTCCTTCTATGTGCTTCCTCACTTACTGATGTCAACTCTTCCAATGCTGTCTATGTATTTTCTCTAGAGTGCTTGTTCACATGCATCCTCCTGAGATTTTTTCCCATGTGAGCGCATGCACACACTTGTGTCTGGGCATATTTGTCTTTTCACCTTATGCATGTTTTGTTCAGTTTTCAGTAGTGTTTCACGCATTGAATTTATTGGTCTGAACATTTTGCAGAAACTATTTTCCAGTTTGGATCAATTAGTCACCTGTGGTCGACCTTCTCATGATAGTTTGTGGTAAGTTCAGTAGCTTCTAGACAACATCGATGATAGATATTTCGTGTGACTTCATATGTTCATTGAATTAAAGAATGTGATCTGACCTTGTTAATTGATATCTTTTGGTTCTTTTCTTTTGGTGGGTGTTTTTTTATCACCCCTCCAATGATTATTGCAATTATCTGCGCCTGCAACGATAGTCCATATACTGCAGCAGCTCTCTTGTACGAGTTGAATGTTTTCCATTTTATTTGACATCACTTTCAGAAATATGGTTCTCTGAAGGATTTTTTTCTTTCGTCATTAGTGTTATCTCAGTTCCTTGTGTATCACTTTCTTCCAAAAGAGATGGTCGTTATCTTTGGCTATTATTCTTGTAGTGCTTACTGACACTTCGAGAACTTTATTCATATATGAGTCGTTCTTCCGTGGTTTTAGACCCCTCTGTTTTATGCCTTTATTATTTCTATCTTGTTCTATCAACATTCATACCTACTAGCTTTATGAGAGAACTATTCTTTTTCCTTAGTCCCAAGTGTTGATGTTGGCAGTTGATATCATTGTTTGACTACTAAAGGTTCTGTGTTATTATAGCTTAGGGTTGAATATTTGGAGTTAACTTTTGATTTCTTTTTATGCTTTGAAGTAAACAAGTTTTTAATCTTTCATTTGGGATGTTGTCCTATGTCTACTACCTTTATATCTTTCATTTGTGATGTAAGTTTTGTTTGGTTTAAGATCTCCCTTGTTTAAGGTTTCTCATCAATCAGAGGCCAGCTGTAATGTGTTTTTGTTTATAAGCATTGGCAAAACTGGAAATTAGGGGTGGGCATTCGGTATTTCGGTTCGGTATTTAAGAATTTCGATTCGGTATTTCGGTATTCGGTTTATCAATTGTGTATACCAAATACCGTACCAAAGTATTCCGGGACGGTTCGATATTTCTTATTTTGGTTCGGTACGGTTTTGGTTTAATATTCGCTAAATAAGCAACACTAACGAGTGACAATAATCGCTAAACTTTATCACAGTGAATTATTCTTACAGTGGCTACTGCAACCCTCTATGCTTACTGCTTAGGATTTTGGAGTTCTCTTTGCAAGAAGTTGCTCATGAATTGTTAGATTGCGAGTACTATGAGGTTTAATTGATCGTTCAAGCCATTGACTAACAAATTGTATTTGCTAGAATTGAAACGCTGCATTGATTTTGTTTGTATAATGTCATAGGCATTGCTTCATTTCTTTTGTTATCTATCATATAAATGGCCCTGCACCCACACGACAATTCCCACAGAAAAACTGGACGGGACAATATGTAATTCCGTTAATCTCTCCCTTGGTCTTGAAAGTTCTCCAGCTCATTCCTTTTGTTGAGAGTAATGTTTAGCCAAGGAGCTTAAAAAAGATGAGCAGAAGAGAAACTCAAACGTATCCTTTGGATTGGAATGATACAGAGAAGAGAAACTCTATTCTTTTCCATTGCACAGCTGATCAGTCTACATGCCAATCAGTCTACAAACGTGTTCTTGGCTGCAAATTTTTTCTCTGAAAATGGCCAAGTTTAATGTAAAGAAACCAGAGGATAAATCTTGAAATGGATGAACTGGGAATGAGCAGAAAACACAGGAGGAAGAGGAAAACTGTCTCTTGATTACAAAATTCCCTCTCAAGAGATTGTTTCAACATGTGGGTAAAAGTTACGAACCTGTTGAAGTTGAAGATTGAAGATTGTTTCTCAGTTCTCACTTCTCTGAGTTCTCTCACAGGTCACAGCCGTCAGCCGATCTCTTCAGTCTTCAGTATAGGTTTCTAATTACCAATTGCAAGTGAAAGTGAAAGACTGAAAGTGTGAAACTAGGGTAACTGGGGTCTGGGTAAGAGGGTAAGAAAGTGAAAGAGGGAAAGAGGCCTAGTAGTCTTATTGGGTTGAGCTCCTAGAGAATTAAAATTTTGGGTCGGGCACTTGGGCTGGGCAGTGTATAGGTCCTACATGATCTTTAAAAACTCGGTATTTCGGTATACTGAATTGTCAAGATCCTAATATCGAGGACCGTACCGTTAATATCGAAATACAGAAAATTTAGTACCGAATTGAACCGAAATACCGAAAAAAGTGAAACCGAAATACTGAATTATTTCGGTCCGGTTCGGAATTCGGTTTTTCAGATTTTATGCCCACCCCTACTGGAAATACCTCTTCTGTTTTTTTGATTTGCACCGGGTGTCCGAGTCTCTTCGAGCCCCGACTATTCCCGGGGGTGCACAGGCCCTCGGCAAGGAGTTTCCCGCAAGTGCACCGCGGTTAATTCAGGTTTTACCCAGTCCGATGGCCCTCAGAAATTGTTTGCACCCAGTGGTTTTAGGAACTTGCGTTTCGCTCACACATGCTAAGAAAATTCACACTGAATCCAGTGATGAACATGGTAACAAGGCCAGCTGTAACTTTTTTGTTTGTTTGTTTATAAGCATTGGCAAAACTGGAAATATCTCTTCTGGTTTTAGGAACTTGCGTTTCACTCACACATGCTAAGAAAATTCACACTGAATCCAGTGATGACATGGTAACAAGGCAAAGAAAATAGTATGGGATTGCATTTTTGTTCTGCTTCTGGAAAATAAAAACCACACAAGCGAAGATAAACACCCTAATCAAGTTTTCACCTTGCTGGCTTATAAATATAAAAAGAAAGAGAGGGAAGGAGGGAGGGACTGATAACCTAAATTGTCATACTAGTTCAACAAGCAAATCCATAGGAAAGAACTGCAGCACCGGAAACAGAAATTGAGCTATCTTCATTTTGTTTTTATACTTTGTGTTCACATTCTGGACCCTCCTTGTCGAATATCGTGCTGCATTTTCATGATATGAAAAACCTAAGTTGGGATCATCACTATGAATAAGCTTCATTACTTAAACGAATAGTAACCTTTCTTGTGCCGCTTAGATTGGTACTTCTACTCTATTTTTTGCATTTAGAATTTTTGCTTTTAAATTGTTTTAGGAGCATTGTGGACATCTTAAGTGTTGAAGAATCTCTTCGTGTATGTTCAGTGTATGTTCAGCACGTAGGGAGTATGATGGTAGATGTAAGCAGAGCGAAGGTAATGGCATGACCATTATTGTCAATTGCTTAATTATAATTTTCAGCGTGGAGTATTTCATGGTTCTATAGTGCATGTTGACTACATTCAGCTGTATGAAACCTGGGGAGTCATGTTACAATAAATAGTTCACTATCAGCATAGCAGCTCATAAATCATAATCTGGCTTTCTGCAATCAAACTGGTGGATTTCTACTGTTTCTCAGATCATTGTGTTATCACCTTTTGGAAGTCTATTAGATGACTCAGGCTTGAGCTAGTTTCGAGAAATTGGCTTGTAGTGACTAGTATTCTTGACAATATTTTTCTTTTTGATTGATGTATGTGCGCAGGGTTGCACTTTTGGCATTTCATCTGGCATTAATCACTAAACCTCAACAGGCATTTGTTGTCCTGACGTTTGCTTCTGTGTTGTACCATGGAAATTGGAAGGAAGGTGTTAAATTTGCTAAAAGACATTCTGATGCTGCAGCTATTTATGCACCTGAAATTTCAGATTCTCAAGGCTCCTCCACATCAGATGATGAGCTTGCGGATAGAGTTACAGAGCTAGCAGTGCTAGTGAAAAATTCTTTAGACATTTTGACTGATAAGGACAGCCTCCGGGACGCAATGTCCAAGTTTCCAGGTTCCCCATGCTCTGGTTTGGTGAGTATACCTACTTTGGTTTCTAGATCTAGTTTGAGGCAACTTGTTAAACCGAGCTGGCCTAGCTGTTTTGTTAAATATTATTTTATTGAGCACTCCATATATGTGTTCTGTACCCTTGTCGCGCTTTGGAGTAAGTAATGTGAAAAAAGTAGTATGTCCATTTGATGCAGCTTTTTCACCTGAGAATCAAATTGACCATTTTTCTTCTGAAAGTGGGCACTGATTTAGTCATCTTCTGAATATACTGGAAAATTAATTTAATCAAAGTCTAATTTCACAATTTGACAATTTGTTTGTTGAAATTGTGGGATTAAACTGGGCCGTTGTTGTTGTTTGTTGAAAAAGTACAAGTGAGCTTTTAAAAAATAAAACTAACCTATTTTCCTCTCAAAAGTGGACCATGTCATATAAAATGGGACAGGGAGAATTAGCTAGTTATAGGAATCTCGGAGTTTGTGAAGAACATTCTCTGTTAGTTTCTATCTATTAGCAGGTATGATGGACAGAATGACTTGAAACGCAATTGAGTTCTAATTTCTTGGTGAAATCTCTTTGCTAATCCATATTACACTTGGTCATAATTTAATGGTAAGATCCCAGATTGCAGAATCTGGAGGCGGGTGTTTGGACGACTTCCCAAGAGATAAACTCGAAACAGTTAGCCTTATTTTCCATACAATTACCTTATTTGTTAGTTCTTATTTTCCATACAATTACCTTATTTGTTTATACCTTGAGGGCTACACGTTTATAACCTTTTTGAAGCTGATGTATTGCACTGTTTTCCTTTTTGAAGCTGATGTATTGCACTGAAAAACAGTGCTTAAAATGATATAAACCATGCTGCCTACATAGGTTCTGAAGTAGTATTAATTTGGAGGGTATGAGTGATCAGACCATCTTTTGGTTTAGGAAAGCTAGTTTTTTACATTCATGGGGAGCTGATTCCCCCGGTTTTCTATAAAATTTGTCTTTGGAGTAAAAGAATTGAGTTTCCTGCAATTAAGAGGACCTCATATTTCTAGGCCTCGTGGAAGAGTGTTCTTTATCTGGTTACGACATGAATGCTTTCATTTAACTTTTCCAGGAAGTTTGGACTAGTTGCACTTGGAATAAAATTAACGCTCTTTCCCTTCAC
The DNA here is from genome assembly GCF_000393655.2 of Nicotiana sylvestris. Taxonomy (NCBI): domain Eukaryota; kingdom Viridiplantae; phylum Streptophyta; class Magnoliopsida; order Solanales; family Solanaceae; genus Nicotiana; species Nicotiana sylvestris. The sequence continues at coordinate 71,308,184 of NC_091058.1, forward strand.
AGCTAAAAGGCTGAAATATATTCATTGGGAAATCACTTCAGCTCTTATATTAAAGAGATGGGGATTTAGCGGAAGCTCCTGTCTCTGCCGACAGTATCTATTTTGTCATGATTTTTCTTCTTGCCGTGAGGAAAGTAGGAGAACAGCAAACAGAATCTAACAATTGTTAATTTCCTGGAGAAATTTTTTATGGGTTACTAAGCCTGTGATGGTAATTACTATAATATTATTGTAGAGATTGTTTGACTATTTAATGAGATATTTTATATTCAGGTATTTGTATCGAAGAAAATGGGGAAGGGCGTTGAAGTAATTTTTGACATTCTTGTGGAAGATGTTACGTCTCTTAAAACCAGGAGGAATAGTTTCAAAATAGATTATACTCTGCTTGGGAAAGGACAAATGCGTGAGACAAGGTTTGTTCTTGGCCAAATCATCCTTGATACTATAGCTCCTGGGATCATTCCAGGTGGTGAAGTGATTAAAAACGAGAAACATACGCTGGTTAAAGTTGACGCTCAATCGAGTGTAGATGATCCAAGGGAAAATATTGGTGGAAATGTGGAGTTAAAGAAGCGGAAGTTCCAGTGTGAAGATGATAATCAGCCCACTGCAAGTTATGAAATTAAACACAATAGAACTGAGAAGCGAAAGTTGATTCAAAAGGGGAGCTTTGCTTTAGAGGAGGTAGTAACTAAGAAGCAAAAGTCGGTTATTGCCCAGCAATCCAAGAGCAAGGCTGTTGAGAAGCGGGATTTGATTGAATATGACGAATCTCTTAATCAGAAGCTAGATAATGAGGATGCTATAAATAAGAAGAAAGCTAAGGGTGAACATGGTGAGTTGCCTCAGGATGAAATAAAAATGGTTCTTGAAGGGGCGATGCATAAAGTGCTGCGTCACAAGATTGAGCAAAAGGGAAGCAATAAACATCAGCAGACTGCCGTAAACCAATTAAAGCTTTTACTCGACGTTGACAATGGTGTGACTAGCAAGCAGCACAATTCCAAAGAGAAGAGTGATTCTTCACAAGAACAGAATGAGGAAAGGAACGAGTCATTAGATAGCAGAAAACAGAATTCGCAGGGGCGTAATTTGTCTTCGGATAAAAATAGTAAACCAAAAGCAGCAGGTAAAAGAACACTTTCAAGTCTTTTCAGGTGAGTTTAACTTTGCATCTTGTAAATTATATCTTCTTCAAAAGGAGGAAGAGCAATACTAAGAGCTGTGTCTTACCTTGTTCCTATTTTGCCATAGGGTATTAGATTTCATGTACATGGCAATTGATCGTGCTAATTGGTCGCGGTTGTTTTTGACAGTGACATAATATTTCTTAATTAGTATATTGGAATTGTAGTAGTTCATATTCATGTTTGAAGTACTTCTTGTCATTCATTTTATGGCAAGTCTGTCTCCAGTGATTGATTATGATTTATGTCCAAGTACGTGGCTTGGGGATGGGCTTCCATTTTCATGGGTCCGTGAATTATTCTACGTCGTTATTTGAATTTATTGAATCTGAAGCACCAATTGAGTGATGCTATTCAAACTCGAGTATCTCTGACCCACCCACTACTAACTCTTCCGGATTTCTTTTTCCAAACTCTCGATCAATATATTCTGAAGAATTCGGTATTATAATTTCGGAATTACAGCGGGAAAAAAAAAGAAAAGGAAAAGTAAAGTAGTGATAATCAAAATAAAATGATTCACGTATCCCATTCGAAGGAAAATAGTGAAGGCGGAAGGAAGTTTCTCTTTTCTCTCAAATAGTCATTAGATTATAACTTTAATTCCACCCTGCAAAATAGACCGACTTTCAAGATTGGCATTATATAAATATGTTGAAACACAGCATGCCTGCTACGCTTATTTGGTGCAAACACAATCACATATACGAGAGTAGAGTAAATTTCAAAATTCACTTGCAGACCAAAGGAAGCCAGTGATTCCAAAAGGATTGTAAATTGATAGGTAAATACTCTTTTAAGTTCATTTTACATGTCGTTTAAGGTTTGACAAATTCAGTTAAAAAATTATTTTGTAACATTAGTCATAAAAATCGATTTAAATTACTCTTTATCATACCTCAAACTGAGGAATAACTGCCGAGCGACTTTCTAAAATATTATATAGATCGTTTATTGGAGAAGGGTTGATTTGAAGAGAAAAAACATTTTTTTTTAATTTCCTAAAGTTACACTTATTTTAAACTATAAGTTTGTTTGGACCAGTGTTTTAAAAGGCGTGAGTGTAAGGCGAGTCGTTTTATGCCTCAGCAAGGCGTAAGCCCCATGGACATTTAATTTTTAATATTTTATAAAAAAATATAATTATAGTAAATATTTATAAACATGTAAAATTGCATAAAAATTGAAGAAAACTATAAATATGTAATATATAGATGTGCTCCATCCCCACAAAAAAATAGTCAAAACAATCTAAACTTGAGTCGAAAAGAATAAAGTTTTCTACATGGAGGAACAAAAATGATGACTAACCTGCAATTTGAACTTTGAACTTGCTGCTATGAAGGAGAATGAAGTTCTATTTGTATTTGTAAAAAAAATTAAATATTTGCTGCTTTTGGAGATATTAGCAGACCAGCGGATGAGATAAAGAATTGGAAAAAACCATATATTAGGGCTTTAATCAATAAAAAGGTATTGACTTTTAAATTTAATACATTTCAATTCATTTTTAAATTTTTGAGTAATTACAAGCTGACCCTTGAGAACTCGGGTCATTATATGAATGACTTATTCAACAAATTTTGTTTTAATTTGAAAAAGCCTCTGGGGCTTATGCCTCACTACAAAAACGCGTCTAAAACGCCCGGGCGTACGCCCCGAATTGCTGGGCGTATGCCTCTTGAAATTTTCGCCCCACACCATCGCCTTGGGGCATTTTTGGTGCGACTCGCCCTAAGGCTCGCCCCGGAGCTCGCCCCGAAAATGCCTTTTAAAACACTGGTTTAGACATTTAAATTGATGACAGTTGAAGTTTTTGTCTTTTGTAGACTTCTAAGTACCTGTGTACTCTTTATTACCCTTTGTGCTTGAGCTCACAAACGGTTACAAATTAGATATTTATGTTTTTATTTAAGAAAAGTATGAGAAGACTTTCTTTCAGATTTGTTTTGTTATAAACTTATTTATGATTTGAGATATTATGCTTGTAATTAGATAAAAATGAAAGTTCTATAATGTTCCAAAAGTCCTGTCGTGGCCTTATTTATTGGATGGTGAAAACATAATAACAAAAATTTGCCTCAAATACTCCTTATGCCACACAATTAATGCAAGACCTTTAGCATCTCTCCAAATGATAAGATTAACTGGAAAACATCTTTGTTCATCACATTTGAATTTTATGTTCTACCTACTCTTAAATCAATATATAAAACAAGGAATTTGAATTTCAAATTAAGAATTGCTAAGTTAGTGCCTTGACCAAAAAAAAAAAAAAAAAAAAAACTAAGTAAGTATACTTTGAATTCTGGCTATTTATGGTATATCTACTACATAGATGTTTTAATTAATGGTTAACAATTTAAATAGAAAAAGTCTCAATTTAGAAAAAAAATAAAACACAATTGCAAAAATCTCTTCAATTTTAATGTTTTCTTCTTTATTTTATTTTTCTTGTATTTGTGCATATATGACTTGACCTATTTAATAGCTATACATGATGTAACTTCTTTAAAATTTCTAAACTTTACAGTTAGGTTTGCAAATATGAGTAAACGAGGACAAGCCAACTTTAATAATGCTAACATGAATTAAGCCAATGCTCTTGAAAAGATAATTCCATTTTTCAAAAAACAAGCTGCAAAAAGAAAGAAAGAGATAAAAAAACTCAAATGCAAATTGCTAATCAGTCCCTGGTACTTTATATTCTTAGACTTTCTCCACTAAGTTCTATCAATTTTAAGTTTTCTTTTATGTTCTTCATTCTTTTTTTTTCTTTTTTTCTTTTTATAAAAATTTTGTGGATACAGGGCTAGAACTTATTTGATAGCTACATTACATGTGTGAACCTTTTAAGAATTTTTATTTTTTTAAAATTAAGGTTGCAAATGTTAATATTTGCAATATGCAAGTCAATATCATTATATATCAAGTACCGTTCAGTCCATACTAATTGTACGATAAGGTTACCATTCCAAAAAAAAATGCACGATAGGGTTTCGCACATTTAAAAGTGACTACTCCTTTGAGTTTATAATCGTGTTGTCATAAATTTGTTTATAACGTATAATTAAGGCTGAAATTACAAACACATTTCGACTGATAATTAATTACGTACGAACAACAAAGATGAACTAATCAAGATACTAAGCACACTTTTAACTAACACTTAAACCTAGACACATAAAGGAAAAAAAGGATAGTAGTCATTTCATACACAAAATTTAGTGCCATCCTAGTACTAAGTAGGAGGAGCCAAAATGAAGTGGAGCCCTACACCTCAAAAAGCCCAAAAGTGGGCAAGAGCGCATCTATCTCACCTGTATAGTATACTATGGGTACCCCAATAAGTTAGATTATTAAATGAATCTCTACTATTGTATTAAACTAAGTTGGAAAAATAATTATTCTACGACTATAGTAATTTGAAAGCAACGTATCCTTTGTTACGCCACATGCCACATGAAAATTTTAAGTGACCGTTGTATAGCTGGACTGTAAAAGTCATTTTACATGCTTAATTGGATCCAACGGCCATTTCTTCACTAGCCGTTTCATTTGAATAAAGAGAGAGAGACTGTCTCAGACTCTCAGTGTGTGTGTGTGTGTGTTTTATCAGACAAATACCCATTATTTTCTCACACCCTCATCTCTCCCCTTCCCCCTTTCCCTTTTCCTTTGTTTTTTTATTCTTGTTGTACACTATCTTCTTTGTATTCGAGATTGATCTGGGTCTTTCTGTAGATGCTCTCAGGTTTCAATCTGGGAGCTTTTACATTCTAGTGTAATTAACTGAAGAAGAAAGTTTTCTTTTTAAAAAAGACCCTTTATTTTTTACTATCAAGAAAAAGAAATGGCCATATCTGATGAGAACAATCCTACAATGGTTAAACCCACAAATGTGCAAGGTGACTATTTTGTGATAATCTAGCTCAGATTTAATTTTGTTTTGGGTTCTTTTTTTGGGGTGTAAAAATACTACGTAGCTTTGATATATATATATATATATATATATATATATATATATATATATAAGTGAGTTTCTAAAAAAGTTTTTATTTCTAAAATGATAGGTGGGGCTGGAATGGGTACCAGAAAGTTTGGTGGAGTGGAAACAAGAAACAACAGAAGAGCATTGGGAGTGATTAATCAGAATTTAGTGGGTGGTAGTCATCCATTTCCTTGTGTTGTTAACAAGAGAGGATTATCTGAGTAATTCCCCAGCTTCTATCTCTTAGATATTCAAACTCTTTGACCATCTTTTGACTTTGTTTTTTTTTATCTTAGCTCATTTGGCTGGTTTGTTTTTTTTCCTTTTAGAGCAAATGGAATCTGTGACAAGAATCTTCAAATTCCAGCTCATAGACCTATCACGAGGTTAGACAATTAAAAATTCAAACTTTGTTCTCTTTTTGGTTTTTTGAATTTGGTTTTCAGATCAAATAACTGATAGGTGAATATAACTTTATAAATGTAGGAAATTTGCAGCTCAAATTGCTAGCTCTCAGCAAAATCGCTCCGAGGTAAAAGCTTTCCTTTCCTTAGTATGAAAATATATTTTCTCCTTATTGATGTCTCAGAAAGTTGATATTTTTTCATAAATAATTCTGGGACTAATAATATCTTTGATTTTTTGAACAGGAAAACAAGAAAGCTAAAATAGCAGCAGAAGAATTCAGTATATGGGAGGATATCCCTCTGACAGATGTGGAGGAAAATGAGGCAGCTAAAGATCAACCTGTTCCTATGTCTTTGGAACAAACAGAAACAGTGACTAATGACAAGAATCAAATGGTAAGAAAAAACTTTTGCTGTCCAAAAACTTTTATACTACTAGTATATATCATGCAACTATATTAATTGCAACTATCATAAATGTTATAGGAGGTAGAAATGGAGGATATATTTGAGGAAACTATTATAGATATTGATGGCGACGATGCAAAGAACCCGCTTGCAGTTGTTGAATATGTACAAGATTTGTTTGCCTCCTATAGAAAAATGGAGGTGAGTTTAATTTGCTCAGTAATTACTTTACTAGTTAGCAGTAGTCATAGATCCAAATTTTGTAGGAGCACAAGGTTTATAGCTTTTCTGAGGAGAGTTTCAATTGTAGTAAGGTTATGATACATTTTGAATGTCCAGCAGTTGTTTAAAAAGATTGGAAAAAAGAAAGTTCATAAGTTAGATCCGACATATCACATCTTTTTCCACTGTTTATGTATATCACCTTTACTAGGATAGATTCTATTTTGCTTTTTCAAAAAGGAAAAGTTTTTACACACTGATTTCAAATGGTAGCATCTGTGTTTACTGAAAGTCTTCATGAAAATAATTAAAATTAACGAGTTATGTTACTTGACATGTAAAAAAGGCCAAAATGCTATGGGTTGTATCCCATATAGCCTACAGGAAGCTGGATCTTCTTTATTACTGAAATTACTTGTGCACTTTTTAACACTAATTCTTGAACTTACTGAAAAAAAATATTTGGAAATGTGAAAAGGATTGATTTTTGAACTTATAGGTCCATTGTTCAACATCCTTAGTCGGAGCTCTTTGAGTACTTGGTAGTAAATACAAAACATTTCAACGTGTTTTAACTAATGAAAGTTCTTTGGCATGTCCATTGCCCACAGTTCTTTTACGAATTTTACATTATATGATCAAACACTGAATATTTGTGGTTCTCAAACTTGTTTTGAAGTTTCCATCTTATGTTAGTAAGTCTAATAGTGAACCTTTTTTCAGCTTATGAGTTGAATAATCTTCAATATGTTTTGGGAGTGACAAAATCATTGTACCTTATGTTCAGGGTTGTAGCTGTGTTTCTCCGGATTATATGGCACAACAGTTTGACATCAATGAGAAAATGAGATCCATTCTAATTGACTGGCTCATTGAGGTATAGTAAAGATTTATATAGGATATGCAGAACGTAATAAATTTGCTCAAAGTATGGCGTTAATACTTGCTCATTTTGATCAACAGGTACATCACAAGTTTGAGCTCAGAGAAGAGACTTTGTTTCTGACTGTTAATTTGATAGATAGATTTTTGGAGAAGCAAGGTGTTGTTAGGAAGAAGTTGCAGCTTGTTGGGTTGGTTGCCATGCTATTAGCATGCAAATATGAGGAAGTTTCTGTTCCATTAGTGGATGATTTCGTGTTTATTTCGGACAAAGCCTATTCAAGGAAGGAGGTTCTTGAAATGGTAGATTCTGGTCCCATGATACTTGCAATTAGTATATTTCCGGTATCTTAATTAATATTCTACTAAAGATAGTCTTTTCAATATAATGCAGGAAAGAATGATGCTCAACACACTGCAGTTTAACATGTCAGTTCCAACTGCATATGTTTTTATGAGAAGATATCTTAAGGCTGCTCAATCTGATAGGAAGGTTAGTAGCTGTTGCCGACACTTTTATGTGCTAGTAAAAAATATAGGAACTTCTACTGATTCTTTTTATTTGTACTTATATTGTTTCTATATGATATTAGACTTAAGGTGAGCTGTAAATGGAGCGACATGAATAGTTATGATTTATATAGCCGACTCTCCAAGAATATTTCTCAACTTCTTACTTTCTTGGCTCAAACAGCTCGAGCTGCTGTCTTTCTTCTTGGTTGAGCTTTGTCTAGTGGAATATGAAATGCTCAAGTTTCCACCATCATTCATAGCAGCTGCAGCAATCTATACAGCTCAGACCACACTCTACGGTGTCCAGCAATGGAGTAAGACATGCGAGTGGCATACTAGTTACTCGGAAGATCAACTTATGTGAGTGTACTTAAACTCTCCATTTTGAACAATCCTTCACACTCACTTCTCAAGCTTGCTCTTATTTAGTTACCTTTTTGCTTCTTGTTCATTAGGGAGTGTTCGAGATCGATTGTGAGCTATCACCAGAAGGCAGCAACAGGAAAACTAACAGGAGTACATAGGAAGTACAGCACATCTAAATTTGGTTATGCAGCAAAGTGTGATCCTGCCCATTTTCTTGTGCAGACACAACAACAATAGGGGAAAGGAGCATGTACAGTTATTACTAACTTTATGTGCAATTGGATTCCTAAAGATTTGATTTTAGGAAGTTTCATTGGTATAACGGGTCGGGGTAATAGGAAAAATAACTTAGCAACTGTGGTTGCCCCGGGGAGTTTGATTATTTATCTTATATTGTTGTTGCATTTTACAATGTTCAAAATTTGAACAGGCCTTGATTTCGGTTTCGTTTACAAACAGTAATAAAAAGTCAAAACTTTTCATAATTTTCTTCCGGTGGTTGTTGACTTTTTGAGTCGTTTGGATTGAATTTCTACTTGCTTGCTGCTCTGTTAGTTGTTTCACCAGGCATTGTTACTGTGATCGAATTTACAGTACCTTGAAATTTCATTGACCAACCAGGAATTTTGCTGTTTTAAGTTTGTAGGCTTTGATGATATAAAGTCCAACAATCAATATCAGGAGCGGCAAACGGGCGATTCAAGTCGAATATGGTTCGGATTAAAAATGTGTAATGAAAAACGGATAAATTATCAGACCCGACCTATATTTAACACGGATTAAAAAAGCTTATTCATGACTTCTTGAATATGATCACTTTGGGGAGAATTCCTATTCTCCCAAACTTAAAAACCTCCAAAAGTGACTTCTTGAATATGATCACTTTTGGGAGAATTCCTGGTCTCCCAAACTTAAAAACCTCCAATTTCATTAGTTACTCATTTTCTAAATGAATAATATGATTTTTATTCATATTTGACTCGTTTTTAAAAAGTATAATACTCATTCTTTAGTAAATAATACGGGTGGTTAATTGTTATTTTTAACCATTTTTGCCGCAACTTATCAATATGCGTCGGTTTTGTGGGCCGTTAGTATAAAGGTCCAATCAGTCTTCTTCAGATGATTTGCACAAATAAAAAAGCAAATTCAGTGCAGACATTTAGACTTTGACCCTGTTAACAAAAGGCCGGAGAAAATGAGTCCGGAATCGAAACATCGTTCAGTGCAGACTTTGACCCTGTTAACAAAAAGCAAAATGAGTCTGCAAATTCAGTGCTGACAAAAGAAACGTCGTTCTTTTTGACTCAAAAAATATTTTTGAATGTAAAAAAAGAAATTACATTTCCATATAAAACGCAATTATGAATCGCATTTTACCTTAAACGCGGTCGCATTTTATATAAAATGATGTAACAAACCGCATTTTTTATAGTAACTGATAAGAATGCTATATAAAGCGCGGTAATAGACCGCGTTTGTATACATAAATAATATAACCCTTCCCTTTCCCTCATGTTTCTGCCTAGTCCCCTTCCCCCTTCATATTTAGAAAAAACAGCCCCCCCCCCTCCATTAACAACAAAAAAAGCTCGTGTGGATCCTACCCGTTCCGTAAAAAGTAGATATTGTCGGTCCCACATCCTAGCCAAGCCTTCTATTGTTGTGGGTTGATTGAATCGGAGTCAAATTTTTAAATCTTCAACTTTCCGAAAAACATAATTCGAGATATTCCGATTTAGTTTATGTCCAAACTCGTATAAATAATGTATATTAGTTGTTTTCAATGTGTTGTATGTTGTTTTGTATTTTTTTGCGATTAAATGGTATGTTATTTTTATCCGGACTAAGATATTAATGTTGTAAAAAATATGTAAAAATTGTGAAATCGTTATTATTTGTTAATAAAAATAGTAATAAATTATTATTACCGTTTTATATGTATTTTTGTGAATGTTTTGTGATTACAATGTATTTGTTGTGTTTTATCTGGTTTAAATTATTTATTTGCTTAAAGACTAGTAATATAGTGCCTTTTAGGGTAGTAAAATATAATTTGCCTTTTAGGTAGTAAAATGTAGTGCCTTTTAGCGTAGTATAATGTAGTGTCTTTTAGCGTAGTAAAATGTAGTGTCTTTTAGCGTAGTTTCCTTGTAGTTTAAGTATCTCTTATACTCAAAAATACATCAAAATAACTGATAGATCAAACACAAACTTTGTCCAATTATGGTCAACATATATTTGGTGCTACCAGGCCTCAAATATCGAGCCTGGAACTCATATATGAATCTTTAATAATTAAATATTGTATAAATTATAAAAATTAATTATTTAATTTACAAACAAACATATAAAATTATAAAACTAACATGGAAAATAATAAAACTAACACATAGAATAAATTGATGCTACTGAGCTCCAAATATCGAGCCCGAAACCCATATGTGAATATTTAATTATAAAAAGTAATTATTTAATTTACAAACAAACATATAAAATTATAATAAAACTAACACATGGAAGAATTTAGGATATCTTGGTGCTACTGGGCATCAAATATCGAGCCTGGAACCCTTATGTGAATATTTATTTATAAAAAGTAATTATTTAATTTACAAACTAACATATAAAATTATAATAAAACTAACACATGGAAGAATTTAGGATATCTTGGTGCTACTGGGCCTCAAATATCTAGCCTGGAACCCTTATATGAATCTTTAATAATTAAATATTGTATTATTGTAAAAATTAATTATTTAATTTACCAACAAACATATAAAATTATAAAACTAACATGTAAAATAATAAAACTAACCCATAGAATAAATTGGTGCTACTGGGCTCCAAATATCGAGTCTGGAACCCATATGTAAATATTGAATTACAAAAATTAATTATTTAATTTACAAACTAACATATAAAATTATAATAAAACTAACACATGAATGAATTTATGATATCTTGGTGCTACTACGCCTCAGATATCTAGCCTGGAACCCTTATGTGAATACATCATATTTAAATATTGTATAATTATAAAATTTAATTATTTAATTTATAAACAAACATATAAAATTATAAAACTAACATGTAATTAATGTTGTTTAATTTACAGTAGACGACATGGAGGTGCCGCCTATTCATCCCGGACCTTCCAGCGATGCATTACTCTCGTTATAGGGCGATCATAGGTCCGCCCACATATGTGAGGGTGAGTTACTGACCCAGACTCTCCGCGCCAGGAAAGTGGACGACATGTGGGACTTTCTGTATGACAAAGTTCTCCATGACTGTGTAGTCACGCGCCTGCGGGACACGGGTTTCTACAAGATGATTGAGATCGGGCGGCTGCACCTCGATTGGTCTTTGATCAGGATCCTGATAGAGCGGTGGCGACCGGAGACACACACAATTCACCTGCCCATTGGCGAGGCCACCGTCACACTGCAGGACGTAGAAGTGTTATATGGGCTGCCCGTTGATAGACACCCCATTGCTCTGCTGCCTGCTATGAGAAAGATGACACGTGTGTAGTACCTGGACATGCTGCAACAGCTCACTACTTTCCAGCTAGAGGATGAGACTGTACTGCATGGGACCAGTCATTTTTTTCGTTGACGACTATTCGACTGTGGTTGGAGGCACTGCATCTTCAGATCGATGACGCTACACCGGATGATCATGTTGACTGGTATATGAGGTTGCTGCTACTCTTGTTGTTTGGAGGAGTCTTATTCCCGAACACTTCGGGGAACCTAGTCAGCTTGAGATTTCTTCATCATCTTGAGTGGCTAGATGATTTATCCCAATATAATTGGGGCTCCGCTGTTCTCGCCTACTTGTACAGATGCATGTGCCGGGAGAGCATGGGCACCCAGCGTGAGGTTGCTGGATTCTTTCTGCTACTAGAGGTGACAACATATTCGAGTACTCTATTCATTTTAACATACCTAGTAAAAATATATCTTAACTTTTACGTTAACTTTTTATGTTAGGTTTGGGCCTGGGAGCGGTTCCTGTAGTAGCAGCCACCTCTACAACCATTAGATCTGGATGTACCACCGGAGTTTCTCCCTCTAGCTAGGAGGTGGGTACTCCGGCAGGGACATACGCGCGAGTACGAGCTCAGCATAATCTCTCCTTGTGTAGGGATATATTGGATTTGTTGGATGGCACAAAGGTAAATGTATATCTAAGTTTACTTGTCTAAGTTTACTGACATTTTGTGTTCTTCCTTAATAGTTCATCTGGACGCCATACAGCGACGCGCTGATAGCTGGCTAGCCTGATTGTTGCTCGGCCGGCCGTGATATGTTGGGCTCTTCCGTCCCGTTGTTCTGCCTTGATATTGTGGAGCATCATGCCACCGAGCGAGTACTTCTCTAATTTGGCAGGCCGCAGCTCGTACCGACAACACCCACCTGGGAGGCCACAAATTACCAGCGGGATGATCGTACCAGGGTGGACAACGCATATTTGGCATGGCTACAGGATCAGATATTTACTTGGGACCAGCGTTAGAGCTGATTCCATCCCCCCTCCCTCCACCGAGTCGGTAGGATACTGAGCATGATTATATGCCCTGGTACCACGACGTTACCCAACTTTTCATCGGGAACCCCATTCACCGAGCTGGCAATCGGTACGTTCCATACGCCGAAAGGCACGAGGCACTAGTATGTTATTTGGTATTCTTATTTATAACTGTGATATAGCGTTCTATAATTTATATTTTACATGTTGTGCAGGCTATTGGTCTACATTTGGTCCACCACTTGGGACTGCATATACAACAGTATGTCGGTGATCCTACGGTCACTTTGCAGGAGAATGGACGACAGGTTACAAAGCTGGCTGCCCAGATACTGCATCGAGCCAGAAAGGACGACCGCTTAGAGCACGTCCCTGCTTATATGGCGCCAGAGCACTACCATCGGGGTAGGCCTGTCCCACGACCGAGGGGACGACGAGACAAGGGTGTCCCACGAGGCAGGGGTGCCCTACGGGGTCATGGGGGCCGGAGAGGAGGTGGTCCCCAACAATGGGGTGTTGAGACACCTGATGAGGATGTTGGAGCTGATATGCGGGGTTACCTCCCTAAGCCAGACGAGCATCCCAGCAGCATGCCGGCGTACAGCCTTCAGCTGGCGCTGCCTCCAACATTATCGCAGGTGACCCCGTCAGATCCATTGTTGATCACGGGCACGAGCATTACCAGAGATTGGGAGCAGTTCTTTTAGGCCCATCGACTGTTGCTGAGGATCGGCTGATCCGAGATGTGGATGATGGGCGCCGACTGGGTTATGGCTCATCGTCGACGGGTTTTGTGGATCTTTCACAGGCGCAGGTATGTTTGTATTACTATTAAATTTAAATTTGTTTTTATCTCATTGATTCACCATAAATAACTTTATAATTTTCTTATTAAGGCTTCATCCCAGCCCGTCACAAAGGCCACCTTATGCGATGCTGAGCAAGACCCCACGAATGCTTATATTCAGGAGCCCGATGAGACCATGGTAAGAATTTTTTTTGACTTAACACGTACATTACTAATATATATTTTTATATACTGAGTTGACTTATTGTTTTGTAAGTTGCTGATAGACCGACGGCCCCTTCTACCGATCCTGCCAGCACTACTGCCGATCATGCTGCAGCGCATCCTCATATAAAGAGGCGACGTGATGAGGATGATCCTGATAGCGTATGCGGGCGGGATGGGATGTGCCTCAGGCCAGCGGCTGCATTGAAGCACACAAGCCACTGTAGGACACATTGATTTTCTTTTTTTGTCTTTTTTATGTATGCTATGTAAATATTATTTTATGTAAATAATAACAATAATTTTTTATGCTTACGTAATATTCGCATTATGTTTTTATTACCCCGTTTATTCTTTATTTTAATACTACAACACAAATACAAACACAAACATAGAAACTGAATATAACTTAAATACAATACAACTAATGAAAACACATGACAGGAAAACATAAAGATATACTACTACACTCAACACATACGTGTCATTGTTTTTTCATCACCACCTAGTATTCTCTGCTCCAACCACTTAAATTTCTCTTCCAGCTTATTTTTTTCTTCTTCCACCTTTTTGAGTTTCTCCTTCAACTCCGCAACTTCTCGTTTGTATTCTCGTTCATATTTCCACTATTTTTTGGTCAAATCATGAAGAAACTGCAAAGATTATTTGTAGCATTCCTGCTCACAGGGTTCATCAATCCATACCTCAAAATTGCAAAAGGTTCGTCGGAAACCCTATAAAACTCATTCACATACATCCAGTAGCGGCATCCAACTCCACCATCATCCCAACAGTCTTTCATGATGCATTTTTTGTCGCACTTGCACCTTGGTACATAAAGGCGTTCAGACATTTGTTAAAGCATAAAAAAACCTTGCTTTTATGGAAAATTTTGCTATTGGTTATTGTTAAGCGCAGAAAATAACTAGAATGTGCCCATTATTTATAGGCAAGGTAACACACAAAATGTATTATTTAACTGCGCTATATATATTCACGCAAAATGTAGTATTTAACCGCGCTATGTTTGGCGTGTTAGAGATTCTTTCTGATATAAAACAATTTTTTCACAGTCAGGCAGCTTTTCAAACCGACAAGACAACACATAAAATGTAGTATTTAATTGCGCTATATATATTCACAGAAAACATAGTATTTAACCGCGCTATGCTTGGCGTGTTAAAGATTCTTTCTAATACAAAACAACTTTTTCGCAGTCGGGCAGCTTTTCAGATCAACAAGACAACATACAAAATGTAGTATTTAACCGCACTATATATATTCAATTATTTATCAAACATCTTCCTCCTATGACAGTGTAGTTTTCTAATATTTTTAGAGTGAAACTCAAAAGTGAACGTAAAATTTATCCGTTTTTTAATCCAATACTTTTTTTGATTACATGAACGGGAGGGAGAAATTCATTAGTTTACTCAATTGTAAAATGTTAAATATCAATAAGATGTAACAAGGCTGTGGAAACATAATTTTATTTTATACATATTGCAACATAAACAAGTACATACACTTATTACAAATAACATTACTAAAAAACAAAACACTACGTGTATCCTTGATAGTTGGGCACATTAGATGAACTTGCACCAGGAGCTGGATTACGACCTCCACCCAAACCAGATGAAGGACATTTATGACGGTCGTGAAATGTTTGCGAGCATATGCAACATTTACGCGCATAAACAGTATCACCAAAATCCATTTGGTTCTGTATACGCGTTCTCTTTTGCACTTGTAGCTTGCGCAAATAGTCTCTGTTACACAACATTTTAAATGATTCCGGCGGCCAATAATGCTCAGCACCCACTAGCTACAACTGCCCACTATATGTGTTTAAGTGTGCAGCAACACTGTATTACCTATCAACATAGTCGGTTGCCCCTAAACCTGTTTGTTGAAAGCACTTCATGGTATGTGAGCACGACATGTGGTAGATGGTCCATTTCCTACATGAATACAACCTGCTGGCTTCATGTATGGTGTGTATATTATTCCTCCGGTGTTTATTGATAGCGGTGCGAACTTCAAAAAACCCCCGATCGTGATCATACTATAAAAATAAATACCAATGTGCTCGCCTCCTGTATTTCTCAATTCTTTTCATCGGTATTGGCATAAATTCAACACCCATCTTCATCAATTCAGATGCACCTCTATGCCTGTCAACAAACCTCTCCGCCATCTATTTGAATGTTATCCGGACCATGGCAGTGATAGGTAATCCACGTGCAGACTTCAATAACCCGTTAAAAGACTCTGACACATTTGTAGTCAGAGTTCCCCATCGTCTACCACCATCAGCATGCAATGTCCACTTGTGAAGCTCATGTTGCATCAACCAATTATAGGCTCTTTTGTCTAACTGCCGTATCGATTCCATGCGCCTCCTAAATTTGCATTGCTGGTGATCATTTGCAGCCATCCACATTAAATCATACAAGTCTTTGTTGGGATATTTCTTCTGCCTCATACAGTAACGGTGGTATGCACAAGGTTCCTGTCATTCAAGCAAATGCTCTACAGAACTTAATAAACCACCATGCCGATCAGTTAGTAGACAAATACCTGAACATTGTTTGACAATGTGCTACTTCAAGTGGTTCAAAAATAGCGTTCATTGGCACAGATGACATAAGCTAGTGAAAATATTTGTCCATTGGCATCTACTGCAACGACGATCAATAGCTTAATACCATACTTTTCATAGACATGAGTACCGTCTATGGAAATTACCGGACGACAATGCACAAAACCATCAATTGTTGGTTTAATTTCCCAAAACACGTATTTGGATATATATATTTCCGGGATTCCTGCACTCTGCTCAAGCTTCCATTCAACAATAGTCCCGGGGTTGAAGTGTTTCAGTGCGGCCATGTACCTGGGTAGAGATGCAAATTACTTATCCCAGTCACCATAAACAATTTCAAATGCACCTTTGTGACCGAGATATGCCTTTCTTTTGGTAATAGTACACCATATTCCTGGTGGATGGATATAATACACTCTTTGATCTTGTACCTAATGGATACTTCCAAGTGTGGAATAAGTTGAAGAGAAATCAAGTCAACATCCAAGTTGAAGTGATTCCCATTGAATGTGCCCATTTCACAATTGTGGGCGCTAATATATTTACCCAATTTCCACAATCCTGTTTCCTTCTTGCTCGCACGCAACATCCAGTGATAGCCCATAAACCATCTACGGCAAACAACCTTGTATACCTCCGGACTTGGCTAACATACTATCATCTCACGACACTCTCTTATATTGTACATTTTACTAGCCCTGGATATGCGAGCTTTATCGGGAAAAATATGCTCTTTGCCAGCACCGTTGGTCTAGACTCATCTCACATTGCTGACCGAATTTCGTCAAGATCCCTTGTGAGGGCATCCACATCCTGCATACTTGGAAAATTATCAAGGTAGGGAATATGCTTTGAATGAAACGGCACATGAGACTCGTACACTCTTGGTCTAACGGGAGGTGGAGGATGCTCCCTCGTCAGCTCAGGTTTGATATTCACTTCCTCCTCATCATCACCCTCGTCAGGAAAGGGTGTATCATCTCCAAACTCATCGCCATTGTTGTCGTAATCACTATTATCTTCCTGAATCTGCGCATCTGCCAAATTCTGAGTAAATACGTCGTCTACGAGCAACTAAGTAAGGTCAGGACCATCAAGTTGCTCGTTTTCACGGCACAAACAATAAAATGATAAGCTACTCAAATTGATAAATACTTTACATATGTACAAAAAGAATCGGGTTCGTACTCACTCATCAACCCCAGAAAAAAGAAAGAGAGAGAAAAACAAAGCACAAGCAAAGTACTCACATCAAACAAAAATAGAAAATGCGTACTTATAACCAATCTCAATACATTTAATAAATTAATATCCATAACTACCAAAAAATAACAATAAGTACTACAATTAAATTTTCTGATTTTTCTGTTGTATCACTTCACTTACAAGTTGTAATGTGTTGACATTCCATGATGGACATTATCCTGTTGGTGATGACTCCCGGATGGACCACCGTGATCCAACACACCAAAACTACGCATATTCCAACTAGGCGTTGTCACACCTCCTTTTTCGCCCGCGCCGCCGGAAAGGGGCGCGAAAAGGAGTTTTTCCCAATTAAAGTACAATCGAAACGGGATTTATTTATTTATTTCAGAGTCGCCACTTGGGAGATTTATGGTGTCCCAAGTCACCGGTTGAATCCCGAATCGAGGAAAAGAATGACTCTGTTTAATAGTCTGTGCACCAGAAATCCGGATAAGGAATTTTGTTAATCCGGGAGAAGGTGTTAGGCATTCCCGAGTTCCGTGGTTTTAGCACTGTCGCTCAACTGTCATATTCGGCTTGATTATCTGATTTTATACAATTATGAACTTATGTGCAAACTTTAAACTCTTTATCGCTTTTATTATTATTATTATTATTTTAACAGAGAATTACAACATTGTGAAAAACGTATCTCGAACCACGTCACATCAATGTACCCGTGGTTATCGACACATTTCGACTCTAATGAGATTTGGATTTGGGTCACATAAAAGTGCACCCGAGTTTAAGAAAGTAAATTGTTAAAGGCGCGCCTAAAGCGACTAGCGTATCATTATTTTGGGTAAGGCCATGAAATTTGCTAAACGACCGATCTCGAAGTCTATACAATTATTAACCAATTATTGAGGGCCCCGCAACTTGTGCTTTTTATTGGGCGAGGCTCATCTCATTTATTTTAAAAGGATAATCCTAAAGTGCCTACATTTTTTTCTATTAGATTTGTCTCTAAAAATGAAAGAGAAAAGGTCCTAATTTATTTACATGCTTACGAGTTGTTATAGTTGGGTTCCGAATATGATTCGTAAAATCTGAAAATGATGCAAGCAGGGCAGCCCGTTGCCAATGCGGGCCCAGGCCCAACGTGTATGGTACAAAACTGGACCCGGGCCATCTCATTCACATGTTACTACCTAGTTACATCATACTACACATGCTCACAATTTGCCAAATTAAAGAACTTAGCAATCTAATTTTAATCCTAAACCATTTATATGCTGAAATTAACTAGTAGTATCTAGCTAAACAATATTCCTACAAATTCCGAAACGGGCTATTTGTTTAATGAGCTAACTGTTGAATGTTTAAGAATAGTCTAAATCAGCTAGCATGCTTTTTGAGACATGATAATCATCAAACCATAACAAATTAACTGAACAGAGTTACTACACCATTAGTCTTTTTAACTAGCATACTTAGACAGTTCGTCCATTAAGCTACTATCAGATGTTCCATTATATATATCAAACAACTACATGATTCTAATTAGAGTAAGTTAAATAATGTACATATACAACTAAAATTCAGAATATAACTAAGATAAATTCAGAACTTCAACTCTTCATTTCATATTTATGCTTCAGTTTCCATTCTACAAGAACCAGTGTATCAATTTGTGTACCTGATATTGGAAGCAAAAGAAGAGGAAGATCAGCAGAAATGCAGTAGAATACAACAACAACAACACCTCGCAACCAGTAACAACTAGCAACGAGAAACCAGTGACAGATTTTAAAATCAAGCAAAAAACAATCCAGCAATAACCAGTGAAGTAGTAGCAAATAACCAACCAAACTCAAGGAACAAACCAAATGAAAATCCAGAAATACCAACAACAATCAACGGGCAGAAACAAAGTGAACCTTTTTTAGATTGAAAAACCAGTTAATGTTTAACCCTTAAATTCTGACTCTGTATATCCCATATATTCAGAGTATATATCGGGTGTATACTACTCTCTCTTTAGATTTCCAGAATGTTTTTTCTGTTCCGAAAAATCCTCAAATCTCTCTTAATGTTCAGAAAATTCCTCTATTCTCTCCCGAATCTCCTCTTCCAATCTCTCTTAATATTCAGAAAATTCCTTCCTTAACTTGTGTCCAGCCCCCTCCTTTATAGCCAAACTTTGAAGCACTTAAATTAAATCCCACTATCTTCTACCCATCCCCCTTTTGAATCTCACTGCCTAATATTTTGTCCTTCACTATATTAAACAATGTATTAATTACCACTAACACATATCTTTTCCTTATTTAATTCCCTTATTGCCCCACTACCGCATGCTTTGCCCCCACTATATTAAACAATGTATTAATTCTCCACCATTATGTCTTGTCCCCCACTTCGTATTATTTTATATATTATTTTAATATATTAGCGCTTAGTGGACAGAACACTCAAAATAAATAATTGTTCAAATTTTCAATTCCAAAAATACCCCTCCGAAATTACTGAAATTACCATTCTACCCTGAAAATACTGCAATTTACCATTCTACCCACATCAACTATAACCTAATCAATTAACCAAAATACAACAGCTATAACCAATTCCTAATCAAATTTTATCAACAAATTTAAACTAGAAACTCAGATTATGTCAAATATTATCAAAACAAAGACTAAGGATTCAGGGAACCAAACCATATGATGAACAATAAAGAAACAACTGAAATCATTTTGACTGAACAATATTTTTAACAACAAACATACTTTCCGATTCAATAACAGTAACAAATTGAACATAACAAATAAGTAGATTCAAATCACTAAACTCAATAATCAATTGAACTTCAAATTAAATCTAACAACATTACAACCAACACACTTCTATATTAAACTAAACAAGAACAAATGAATAAAAACAAACTGAAGAAATAATCAAGAAATGATAAACAATGAACAAGAAAAGAATCAAACATATACTGATTTCAGATCCGAGAATATCAAACAAAATACAGACAGAAATGAAACTTAAACCAACTAACCGGAAATGACCGCAACGGAACAGAAACTCGGACAACAACCTCGACGTACCGGATCTCGACTCAACGAAAACCCACCTTCTCTTTTAACCTCGACGAACTCAGAATGACAAACGACGACCTCGACGGATTGAACCTGAAGAACGACGAGACAGCAGCTATGGTTGTTTGGACGTGAGGCTGTGTGTGTGTGTTGAGCAGTTGTTTGACGACTAGTGGTCGCTTGGGATGAGGAGATGAAGCAGCAGCAATGGCTGCTGGACATGGAGATTATGGTGGTTGTGGGACTATTTGGTCGACGGGAGGGAGGTGTCATACTGGTTTTTCCGGCGACTAGAGGGGTCGTTCATGGAAGAAGCTGGACGTTGGGTGGTCGTTCATGGTTGAGCTGGGGACAAAGAAGAAGAAGGAGCAGCAGCCATGAGGAGTTGGTTGTCGATGGCTGCTCGTGGTTGGTCGACGAAGTTGCTACTGGTGGACGACCTCGACGATGGTTAACGCTGCTGCTGGTGGATGACGAGGCAGCGTGACTGGTCGATGCAGCAACGCTGCTGCTCGTCAATGGCGGACCACGATCACCACTGCTGGTTGAGGGTCTGTCCGGCGTGATAGTAGGTTGGCTTGGGTGGTCCGACGATGGAAAAGAAAAATGGACGATGAAGGGGGGCTGGACAGTGGTGAGCGGAGGAGGGGGGTTGTGGGGTTTCATGGCTGGAGGGGTCGAATATGAAGAGAAGGGGGGTGCATGGGTCCGGTGGCTAGGAGAAAGAGATGGGGTGTCTTTAGGGTTTTTTAGGTAGTGAGTAGCAAATGAAACAAAAATGAGAGAAAGAGTGGGAGGTCGTGTGGTCATATGGGGGGGCGGTTGGGCTTGGGTCAAGGGGTTTTGGGTTGGGTAGAGGTGTTTTGGGCCTAGGTTCAAAATTGAAGAAGAGGCCCAATTCCGATTTTCTTTATATTTTTTGCTCTCTTTTCTTTTACTTTCTAATTAATAAAACTAAAATTCTAAATTAAGTTATAAACTAAATTAAATCAAAAATACTAATTAATTCCTTGCAACAATTATCATACATAATTAAACACCAATTAAAATAAAATTGCACAATTTGACATTGAATGCTAAAAATGCAAACGATGCATATTTTTGTAATTTTCATTCTTGTAAAACAAACTTAATTACTTCTAATTGTAAACTTAAATCCTAAATGAAAATGCGATATATTTTTGTATTTTTATTAATTTAACAAATAAACATGCATGGAGAAATACAAATAATTTATCAAAAATGTCACGAAAATTCTCAAAATTGCACACAAAGGAAAATTATTTTATTTTGAATTTTTTGGGAGTAATTCTCACATAGGGCAAAAATCACGTGCTTACAGCTGCCCCTCTTTGTCCGAAAACACAAAGAGTTTTCGTGCAAAGATAAAGTGAGCAGATACGAGCGATTTTTGCCCATCCGAGTACTCCGTGTGAAGCATTTTTTTTAAAAAGATTTAACCGAACCTTTGCTTCAAAGGTTTCCTACATATCCCTGGCTAAAAGGGAATCAGGTTAATGTAGTTCGGAAAGTTTTGGTAGCTGGGACTACCATGGAACTGCAATGTTACTGCTGTTGCATGCTGTAAGAAAACAAGAAGCTATACTAAACTATAGTCTATGAATTACAAAATCTTATCTAGATCTTCAGTCGTGCTCTTGTATCTCTTGTTGCTTTGATGTCTCGGTGACTCTTCTGGTATTTCTTGTCTTGTATTTTCCCTTGACTGCCGATCTCGAACTGCTTATGTCTTTCTCGGGAGCTTCGCATTATTTTTCCATCGAATCTTGAACTTCCTTCCTCTGCAGGGGATTTTTGTTGTTTCCCGCTGGGGATTTCGGTTGTATTCCTCTGTTATATGGGCGGGCTCCCAACTTCAAAACTTAAAATGGAAAGACTGAAATGTATTCCTCTGTTATATGGGTGGGCTCCCAACTTCTTCAACTTAAAATGTAAAGACTGAAATGTATTCCTCTGTTATATGGGCGGACTCCCAACTTCTTCAACTTAAAATGTAAAGACTGAAATGTATTCCTCTGTTATATGGGCGGGCTCCCAACTTCAACCAACAACTTCGAAAAATAAATCGGCATTCCGTTCTTCAGGGGGGAATCCTGACCTCAACAACAACTTCGAAAAATAAATCGTCATTCTGTTCTTCAGGGGGGGCTCCTGAACTCAACAACAACTTCGAAAATAAATCACCATTCCTTTCTTCAAGCGGGCGAGATTTCAAGAAATCGCCATTCTGTTCTTCAGGGGGGCTCCTAACCTCAACAACAAACTTCAAAAATAAATCGTCATTCTGTTCTTCAGCGGGGGCTCCTGACCTCAATAACAACTTCGAAAATAAATCGCCATTCTGTTCTTCAGGGGGGCTCCTGACCTCAACAACAACTTTGAAAAATAAATCGCCATTCCTTTCTTCAGGCGGGCGAGATTTCAAAAACTTCGAAAAATAAATCGTCATTCTGTTATTCAGGGGGGCTCCTGACCTCAGCAACAACTTCGAAATTAAAATCGTCATTCTGTTCTTCAGGGGGGGCTCCTGACCTCAATAACAACTTCGAAAATAAATCGCCATTCTGTTCTTCAGGGGGGGCTCCTGACCTCAACAACAACTTTGAAAAATAAATTGCCATTCTGTTCTTCAGGGGGGGCTCCTGACCTCAACAACAACTTTGAAAAATAAATCGCCATTCCTTTTCTTCAGGCGGGCGAGATTTCAACAACTTCGAAAAATAAATCGACATTCTGTTCTTCAGGGGGGCTCCTGACCTCAACAACAACTTTGGAAAATAAATCATCATTTTGTTCTTCAGGGGAGGGCTCCTGACCTCAACAACAAACTTCGAAAATAAATCACCATTCTGTTCTTCAGGGGGGACTCTTGACCTCAACAACAACTTTGAAAAATAAATCGCCATCCTTTTCTTCAGGCGGGCGAGATTTCAACAGCTTCGAAAAATAAATCGTCATTCTGTTCTTCAGGGGGGGCTCCTGACCTCAACAACCATTTTCCTTCTAACTTGAATTATCTTTCTTCAAAACTACTTTCCTCAAAACTTGTACTGTCTTCTATGCGAACTGCTGGGGGTAACATTTTTTTTTATAAAAAGTATGTTATCTTACTCATTCAAAGACTACTTCCTTTAAGACTGATGTTTCATTCCTCTGCAAACCGTTTCCTTTTGCAAAACTGGTCTTCCTCTTTTTCTCTCAAATTATCCTAGGAGAAAATTCGTCAGACTAGGTTTTCTATCTTAGGAGAAAGATTCATCAGACTAAGATTTCTATCCTAGGAGAAAGTTCTTCAGACTAAGATTTCTATTTTTGTTATCGTAGGAGAAATATTCATCAGACTAAGATTATTTTTGTTATCTTAGGAGAAATATTCATCAGACTAAGATTTCTATCCTAGGAGAAAGTTCATCAGACTAGGTTTTCTATCTTAGGAGAAAGATTCATCAGACTAAGATTTTGATCCTAGGAGAAGATTTATCAGACTAGGACGTTTATCTTAGGAGAAAATTCATCAGACTAAGATTTCTATTTTGTTATCTTAGGAGAAATATTCATCAGACTAAGATTATTTTTGTTATCTTAGGAGAAATATTCATCAGACTAAGATTTCTATCCTAGGAAAAAGTTCATCAGACTAGGTTTTCTATCTTAGGAGAAAGATTCAACAGACTAAGATTTTGATCCTAGGAGAAGATTCATCAGACTAGGTCCTCTTTTTTTTTTTTTTATCTTCTTCCTTTGAAGACTACCTCCCTTAAAACTCGTGTTATCTTCCTCCTGACATTGCTTTCTTTAAAACTTGTTTTGTTTTATCGTGAAAAACTGTTGGGGATACCGCTTTTCACCAAACTTGTGTTAGACTTCTCGAAATTTTTTGAAATGAATGAAAATTTTCTGCCCCAGTTTGACAATCTTTCTTGTGTCGCATCTTCCCGTTGTCAGGAACATTCCCTGTCCCTACTTCAAATCAAAGAAAATTTGGTCAGTTTAAAATGTGGTGGTTGGTTGCGATACTCCTGCTGGGGATGTCATCAACCATTTTGCATCTATGCGTTGTCTGACCATCTTGAAGCTTGGCTGATACCTTCCGGCCTTCTTGACGATTCCTTATACACAAACCTCTTAACCATTTTCCCAGTCTCCTTATCTGACCTCATGTATTTTCATGACAGCCGATTTCACTTGAAGATCTTGCATGTTCGTTCATTGATTAACCACTCCCTCCATCGTCTGTGTTACTGAAATACCCTTTCCCGGTGCAGACCCAATATCTTCTTTTACGGTACTGTCCGTGAACTGGCATTTCCCCAACCATTGAGTCTCCTATGAATTTCCCAATTATGTCCATTGCATTCCGCGTTGTTCTTTCTTGATTTTCCGCTGGCCTTGGCCTTATAACCCTCGACTTCTGCTGGGGATATCCTTCTTGACATTGGTCCATCCTTTTGTCAATCTCTTCATCGAATATACCCTCGGTTCAATCACCATGGCCCTCTTTTTGTTGCACTGTCCCTGAATTGACATGGACCAATCTTGGGTATTTTGCGCGAACCTCAAAGCACGTTGACTATTACCAGCTTATTGCGCTTGTTCTTTCCTGACTTATACCACTTTGATGTACTAGTCAGATCTCGTCTTGCATAATTGGAAAGCTGATGGCAAATTTTGAGATCATTTCTCGCTTGTTCTGACCAAAGAGACTCAAGAAGAGGAAATGACAAAGGAAAAAGGAATAGAGTAAAAGGAAAAAGAAAGAGATGACTGCTAACAAGAAAACTACAAAGTAAAACCTATCAGATGTGGACACCAACTCTATTGGCCATGACATGCACACGTGGCCTATCCTCCATCGTTAATCGCCTTTCACAATCTTCGTCTGGTGATTTCCTGTATGATTCTCAATCTTTATTCGAATTGTAGTGCCCGAAGGGTTTTCACTATCAAGCCTCTCTCATTTTGATTTTTCTCTCAACTTATAGCTGCCTCAAGGTGCCCGTGAAGGTTTTCACCGATAAGACTCTCTCATTTTATTACTTGTCTACCGGGGATCAGAGTGTTATTCCCGACTTCCATTTGCATGACTTGGCATCTTTCGAAGACTGGTCAAAACGTCTTTCGTTGGACCGTAATGTGGGGTTTTGGATAGGGATAGAAAGAAAGGGTATTAGCGGCTCAAAACGAATCAATTTGGGTTCAAAATTTACAACCTTCGGAACTAGATTTCTTTATATCAAACACAATTTCTGCCCCAGTTTCTTACTTGGGGATTTTTTTATTTTTGTTACACTATGTTACACTATGCACACTATGCATACTATGCACACTATGTTACACTATGACCGAGCCGTGAGGCGCCTACGTATCCTTCTTTGAGGAATCAGGTCAAACGTAGTTCCCAATTCCTCTTTTCTTTTTTTCTTTTTTCATTTACTTATTATTTTCTTTTCTTTTCTTTCTCTTTCTCATTTCTCCTTTCTCTTTTGTCGTTTTGTTATTTCTGTTGTTTTCTTTTCCTTTTTCTTTTTCTTTTTTTTTTCTTTATCTTCCATGCTTGTGTTTTCTAGTCTTTGCTACTGATTCCGAACGAGGGGTATAAAAGAAAAGCAAATAAGGCTCAACGGGTTAACGAAGGATAAAGTGTTTAGATAGAAGAATAAAATGCCGTCATTCCAATCTTCAAAACATGCCAAGCACAAACAACACAATTAAACATTCGCCACATCTTCTGATTGCGTCGGATTTGATAACCATATGCACACATTCGCCTTTTCATTTGTCATTTTTAAAGCATCGTTGGGCAATATTCTTATTTTCGTTACGATGAACGGCCCTCTTGTTAATATGGCTAACTTGCTTTTATGGTTTTTCTTTATGTTTTACTTGCCCCAGTTTCACGTGGCTCGGGCTTCAAAGGATCTCAAGCTGTTCCTATTTCCCTTAAGTGTCCTGATCATCTCCCAATGGCTTTATAATTAATTCTTAAGATTAGGCCCAAACTGTGCGTGCATGTCATGTCACTAGAATTGGCGTTTGAACAAGGACAAAACAAAAGGATAAAAAGAACTAAACAAAGAAGATGACTGGAGGTAACAAAAGACCGGAATTTGCATTAGACAAGTGGTGAAACGGTTCGTATAACAAAACAAACAAAACAACTGGGGTACAACCTAGGAACAAACCTAAAATGAACCTAGACAACACTAAACAAACCACTATGACAAAAATGGGAAGATAAGTGGGTTTGACACAAGAATGCCACGAAAATTCTCAAAATTGCACACAAAGGAAAATTGTTTTATTTTGATTTTTTTGGGAGTAATTCTCACATAGGACAAAAATCACGTGCTTACAGGCGTGAGGTCATAACTTGTAAAATTCATATCCGGATGGTACTCCCCTGTGGAATATATGAGTGTTAATACAAATTCAATACAACAAAAAATAAACATCGTAACACAAAAGAAAATTGAAGTTTACCAGTCGTCTTGTGGATTATGTAAAGTAGGAGAGAAATTATCTCATCGCTCCTTGTTCGCCCGTGGAGATAAGTGTAGATCCGGCCAAACTCTTTCAGCCGGAACCTGTTGGGCTACAACTGCTCCAGTATAACCGCCCGATGATTGAGGGTTATCACTGATCTGCGCAATATCATTATTGCGAACGTCTTCATGCTTCACGTACATTTCCAACATTTTTATCAAATTAAGTTTTCGGTATTCATCTGGAGTCCCCAAAAAATCTCTCAGAGTTTCATCATCCTCGATGTTAAACTCAGCGTAACAAGCAACCCCTCATCCGGTAATTTTAAGATTCACCGAACACTTGCTCAACCTCATTTTATTGCATAACAACGCTACCAGTCTATCATACTCCATTGTAAGTGGCAACTTAACATGACTCTATAGAGATAAACTATAGCCACCACAACCTCACCCCCCAATATAATGAAACCCTTACTTTTCGCTCTTCAAACATTATGAAAAAAGTTTGAGAATTTAATAACAAGAAAAATTTATCACGAAGTTGGAGTATTTCTAAATTATTTTTCTCAAAACCCTTAACGCCTTTAAATAAGGCAATGCCCAATCCGGGGGTTCAAATTTTTGCAAGTAATACGCAGTTTAATAGGGCGTTTTACATATTTAAATTATTGTTATGTCAGTTAAGCGCAGAAGAATGGGAGAAATTCAAAAATAGACAGATTTACAAGTGGTCATTCAAAAATAGTCACAGGTTCAAAAGTAATCGAAATTTAGCCACTTTTCATGTAAAGATAAATCTGAACGAAAACACTGTTCAAAATCCGAAAAAATACTCCAGCATAATATACTGGAGTTCCAGTATAATGTACCGATCTAGTATAATATACTGGAGTTTGTATAATACGCGGTTTAAAAGGGTGTTTTACATATTTAAATTATTGTTATGTCAGTTAAGCGCAGAAGAATGGGAGAAATTCAA
Organism: Nicotiana sylvestris; assembly: GCF_000393655.2. Classification (NCBI taxonomy): domain Eukaryota; kingdom Viridiplantae; phylum Streptophyta; class Magnoliopsida; order Solanales; family Solanaceae; genus Nicotiana; species Nicotiana sylvestris. Next base: position 71,336,096 of record NC_091058.1, read on the forward strand.
AAATAGCCAGATTTACAAGTGGTCATTCAAAAATAGCCACAATTTCAAAAGTAATCGAAATTTAGCCACTTTTCATGTATAGATAAATCTGAACGAAAACACTGTTCAAAATCCGAAAAAATACTCCAGCAAAATATACTGGAGTTCCAGCATGAAAAATAGCCACTATTTTGCTGTAACAGAGACCGGTCCAGCATAATATACTGGAGTTCGGTGCACCTGTATATGAACTTCCAACATATTATGCTGGACCGGTATACTTTGCTGGCTCCAGTATAATATACTGGAGTTTGGAGCACCGGTGCTCCAGTCTCTAGTATATTATACTGGAGCCAACAAAGTATAACGGTCCAACATAATATGCTGGAAGTTCATACACAAGTGCACCAAATTCCAGTATATTATGCTGGACCGGTCTCTGTTACAGCAAAATAGTGGTTGTTTTTCATTGGCTTGGCAAACACTGGCTATTTTTGAATGACCAGTCCGAAAACTGGCTAGACCGTGCTATTTTAACCAGAAAAATTATTGGTGGGCTCACAAAATATGTAAAACATGGTTAATTAAAGCATTTCATATAAAACACAGTAATAAGCTGCATTTTATTTAGTTGTCATATCACCTAAAGGTAAAACGCTGTATCAAAAAGCATTTTAATATAAAATGTAGTAATTACCTTAACGTCCCAAACGATCGTTAAGGTAAACCGCATTTTATATAGAAATGTAATTTTTTTTTACATTTAAAAAAAATGTTTTGAGTCCAAAGAACCATATTTCGGTTCCGGACTCTTGAGAAAATAGCCTTCATTCAAAGTTATAACGCATGCAGGTCAGAATTTTGGGAAGCGCCAGAATTTTTATTATGGTGATTGCCAAGATTTTTCCACTAACATAAAGATCACCATAACTATATGTTAGGAAAACTCTAGCACTTTCAAAAATTCTGATCAGCATGTTTCGAAAATCCGGCCAGAAGCTATTTTTTCGAGACTTTTCTTAGCAAGGTCAAAAATTTAAATCACTTTGCTCCCGTTTGACCATAGATTTTGCTTTATTTAAAAAAATATTAAAGATATTGTTTGTTAATGAAATATGATTATGTTTTGGAAAAATAAAATTAAAAATTTTTCAAGTTCCTAAGGTGAAAATTTTTCTTCCACTCACAAAACATTAACTTTTATCAAATGAAATGTATGTCCAAACACAATTTTAATTTTCAAAAATTATTTTTCAACACAATATTAAAAATTCTTTTTCAAGTTTCAATCAAATATATGTCCAAACGCTAGCTTGCTTATGTGTTTTCAAATTGTCTAATAGAGGCTAGTGGTCTGACAATCAATTAGTCTATCGTTACGATTTTGTAGAGTTTAATCCCGAAAAAAAGAGCAAGATATATCTTTACCGTTGATTATAGAGGAGATTTTTTCCTTCCTATACCATATGTGAAACTTTATTACCAAATATGTGCATAGTATCTAAATTACCCGCCTAGTCCACATTTTTCCTACAATTTCTGTACCATTCGTTTATTAGGAATTAATAGGGCAGAATCTTCTCCTAATAACGCGCGAAAAATCAGGAAAGAATCTTGGGATTGATTGATTCTACATTAAATTCAAGTTTTGAAACAGAAAGGAGATTTCGCAACAATTGCAGAACATATCTTCTAGATTCAACAAACTGAATTCAAATTGTAGAATATTCTGTTCTTCGTTGTTTTCAGAAATCAAATTGGCGATCGTATATCTGTTCTTCATCTTTTTCTCTCTCAATCTAGAAATCCAAAAAAACAAAAAATTTAGAATAATACATCATCAACAACACACAATCATGTCCAAAATCGCAATCATGCTACAATTGAATGGGAATTGGGATAACTGTGGTAGATTTAGAGATTTTGAAGTTGATGCCATTGTGGTAGATGAGAATGCAAGCTACAGTATTCTGATTTCTACAATTGCAGAACAACTATCGATTGATACTTCAGAAAAAATTATAGAAATCAAATACATGGTGAACGACAATTGTCCCCCAATGGAGATTAGGAATGATATGGGGGTTCATGTGTATATGGAGACCAAAAAGGAGAATAAAAACTTAGGTTCATATCTGTTATGTATAAGTGTACGAGATTTCAATATGGAATTGACAATCACCAACGGTAACACAAGTGCAGGTTTGTATAGTTCGAAATTGCATAGAATTATGGTTTTACAGTATTATCTACAAAATTACTACATTTACCTACAATTAAACTACAAATCAGTTTAATGAAAGAATAAAGCAATGTTGTTTTCAAAATTATATATAAAGTTACTACATTTATACGACAAAATAAACTACAATATATGATTAGAAATTGTTGATTTCAAAATGTTGTCTTCAAATAAAACTACAATCTATGTTTAGAACAAAATCTAGTCAAATAAAATATAAAATAGTTTAATTATGTACGAAGCAGTATTGTTTTCAATAATTTCTACAAATTGCAACAGTTATAGTACAATTTAACTACAATGCCTGACATCCTAAAATGGATGACTACAAAATTTTCACTATATCTACAAATTATCTACAAAAATTCTACAAAATTATAATGACACTGTTTATCTTTATTTTGATGCAGGTTCGTCTGGATCCCTACAGTTACTTGATATGCCATCCTCTCCAGCTATAGAGGAATATCAAAGTGAAATAATAACAGAATCTACGCAAACTGCTATTGAAGAAGGACAAGTGTATCAGGACAAGCAAACTGTAGCTGCTGTAATGAAGCACTTTTCTGTGATGCACAAGTTCCAGTTCAGAGTTAAAATATCTAGTAATAGAAGGTATGGAGATATTTGTGGTGAAAAGATCATTAAAATAGCAGTGTTTTACTCAAGATATGTGTTTTTTAAACATTGTAGATAAATTGTAGTTACATTATAGTTAAATTGTAGTTTATGTTACTTTATGTTAAAACAATCCTTTTGTTGCATCTACATTTATAATCTGTATTAAATATTATATTTTTTGTAGCTACTGGCTTGTATGCGTTGGTGAAAACTGTAAATGACACTTCAAGGCAACGTCAATTAATGATTCCGCAATGTTCAAGATAAGGAGTTTCAACCGACAACACACATGCTCCGTAATGGATGAAACATTCATACAGCGCAAATGTACTGCAGCTGTAGTTGGTAGCATGGTCATTCCAAAGTATTGTGATCCTAAGACTATTTATACACCAAAGGACATACAAACTGACATGTTATCTGAACACAGAGTGAACCTAAGCTACATGCAAGCATGGAGAGCAAAGGAAAAGGTTTTACAATTTTTGAGAGGGAATCCGACTGACTCCTACAGCAAATTACCCAAATATTTTTATATTCTTGAGGAGACTTATCCTGGTTCGGTTGTTAAATTGAAGAAGACAGCAGATGAATGCTTCTTATACGCATTTGTTGCTCTTTGTACATCAATAAGTGGTTGGCAACATTGTAGGCCAGTAGTAGTGGTTGATGGGGCATTCTTAAAGTCATCCTACAAGGGGATTATGCTGACAGCAAGCCCCATGGGTGCAGTAAGTAAAAAGTGTAAAAATTTTGTAGTTATTTTGTAGGCAGTCTATAAAATGTAGATACATTGTAGTAATTTTGTAGTTATTTTGTAGCTATTACATGAAATGTAGATAAATTGTCTATATTATGAAGATATATTGTAGTTGTTATGTATTTATATTTTTATGTACATTTTCAAAGCTGCCAATTAATATTTTATGAATTAATAATGTAGGTACAATATTGCCCTTGGCATATGCTGTGGTTGATTCTGAAAATGACGCATCTTGGAAGTGGTTCTTTGAGAAATTCAAGCAGGCATATGGTGAAAGACCTTCAATGTGTGTTGTTTCAGATAGGAATGAGAGTATACTGAAGGCAACATCAATTGTCTATCCGGGCATGACACACTACTCTTGCATGTGGCATATTTGGACAAATATAAGGTCAAAATTCCAGAAGGGTCATCTACAATTATATGAATTGTACTTTAATACAACATGGTCATACACTCTGGATGAATTTAATGAAAGGATGTCGAAGATTGAAGAGGTAGACTCGCGTGTGAAATCTTACCTATATGATATTGGCTATCATAGATAGTCAAGAGAACATGCAATAGTGAATAGAACATGGACAATGACATCAAATATTGCAGAGTCGTTGAACGCTGCAACAAAAGATGCAAGAGAGCTGCCGATATTTGACCTTTTAGAGTATATGCGGACACTGCTATAACGTTGGACCAACGAGAAGTTATTGAAAGCGAAGGGTACTTTCACATTTCTTGGGTCCAAATTCAACAAAGAATTAGAGAACAACATAACATTATCTCAGAAACTTAGGGTAAGATCTGTTTATTTGGTGCAGAAAAAATAAATTACTTAATATGCAGTGTTTCCAGATTGTAGATAAATTGTAGTCAAATTGTAGGTTGTAGATAAGGTGTAGAATATTTGTAGATGATTTGTAGATAGGTTGTATATAATCTATTTTTATGATTGAGATAATATTTTTTCTGTTTGTTCTACAATTGTAGGTGAGGGCTTAAACAGATCATATACATACTGTGTTAGATGGTGTGAAGCGGTACATTGTGTGTCTAGAAAATAAGAAATGTAGTTGTGGCCAATTCTAACTTGAAGAACTTCTATGTGCGCATGCTTTGGCAGCATTAAGGCACATGAATGAAACATATAAAAACTATTGCTCTCCGTATTACACAAGGGAGAGCCTTCTGCGTACGTATGAAATACCAGTAAATCCTCTTCCTGATGAAAACAAATGGAATGTGCCATAACATATTTTGGATGAGGTAGTAAATCCACTGGCGGGAGATAAAAGGCAGCCAGGGAGACCTCAAAAGGAAAGATATAAAACATATGATGAAATAAAGTCAAAGAAATACAAGGTGTCATGTGGAAATTGTGGAGGTAAAGGGCATAACAAAAGATCTTGCAAGAATGCGCCCAAGAAGAAATGAATATCATGTAGTTAGAATAGTTATTCAAACTAACTGTTAGTGAGTTAAAGTTAACAGATTTTTTGTGTATTCGTTTAAGTTTTTAAAGATCATTATGAAGTAGACTACAATTTGCTTATGTGTATTTAATATGCTTTTATGTATTGTGTGAGGCATCTAAATTTGTCTTTGATATAGTGTAATTAAATTTTAATATTTATTATCTACAATACAACTGATATAAAAAAAGTAACTTTAATGTAAAGTGTTTCCAGATTGTAGGTAAAATATAGTGAAATGTAGTTAAATTATAGTCTTGGTAATAATTTGTAGATGATTTGTAGATAAATTATGGATAATATATTTCTAGGATTGGAGTATTTATTTCTTCTGTTTGTTGTGTAATTTAACTTCAACTGACAATTATATACAGATATTACCTAGAACTTGAAGGTATTTCGTAAAAATTATGAACATAGACAACTACAAAATTATATACAATAACTACATTGAGTCTTTCCAAAATGTAGATATTGTGAAGATTATTTGTAGGCAAATTGTATTCTAACATCAAAATACTCATGTTTAATATAATGAAGATACAGTGCTGTAAACAACCAATTTATATTCAAGTGAACAACTAATAATGAAAGATAAAATAACAAAACAAAAAGGTATGCTGCAATAAAAAAATAAAAATTTTGTTCATAAAGTAGTGTATTCTCCTTCAACTACAAATTGGCATCAACTAAACTAGGAAAACAGGACACTATTTCTTCTTTCTCTGGACTCTAGTCTTCTCATTCAAAGCAGGAGCACCCTTCCTCCTTGATAGCCTACCTGTAACCTCACTTTCACTGATTGACCCATCTTCTTTCTTCTTTGTAGCATAGTCCCATAGGAGAGCTTCATAGCGTCTACGGTATTGGTCGATATCCGAAAGGTCTTCTGAAGGGATTGACATATCTCCAAGGCTAACATACTCCGCAAAAGCAGCCACAAATACACCACAATCGCTGTATAAGACAAAAAAATTTAATTATTTAACAAATAATTATAAAAAAAAAAATTAAACATATAGAAATAGAGAATAGTTTTTTTACAGTGATCCTTCCTTTTGCTGTGGAATCTTCGCAACCATCCACTGTATATTGAGAGGGTCTGTAATTGGTTTCTCAATGTATGCCTTTGTGGTCTTGAAGTCAATGTCTTTACGCTTCCCGTAGAAACCAGTGCAAGACAAATACAGAGGGATAATGATTGGAAGCTTATCAACACATGATTCAACAGCATTATGATGGTGTGAAGACACCATGGAATTATACACATGAAGTTTCATGTCCGCTATGTCGAAAACGACCAACAACCAATGGAAATTCTCTACAATGTTCACGGGCATGATGACATAGTCAACTTCATCCCAGGCAACATTAGCAAGAAGTATATACCCAAGAATATATTTTGCAACATCATCATCGGGTTTAACAACCGAATACTTTTTTTCTGGCGGAGAACTTATGAACTTCTCATAGATTTGTTCAATCTTTGACTTGAACACGCAATCGGTTGTTGTAAACCTAGTGTTGTTGTTGGGGCCATATTTGCCTATTTTTCTCAGGTAATATATAATAATATCAATATGCTGTAAAATAAAATAAAATCTACTATAAGCTACAGTGTAACTACAATTATCAACAAAGCAGCTACACTTTAAACTACAAAGCCAGAATTCAAATAATCTAACAAATAGCTGCACTTTAGCTGCTATACACAGCAACAAATGGAACATAACAACTACCATAATGTCTCAATAATATCTACATTCAAACTACAGTTAATATTATAAGTCTTCAACTTGCTCTACAATTTAACTACAAATTAACTACAATCATGAAATACAGATATACCAATTCTGTCCAAATTACCAAATATACAATTTTTACATACATTTCATCATCAAATATGATACATAAGGTTCAACCTAAATACAATCACACTATAAATAATAAGAGCAACATTTATAAGAAATGTCTACATTATATCTACAATTTCTAATAAAAGGCATGGTCACATATATTTCATATCTACAATATAACTACAATTATACTACAAAACAGAAGACAAAATATATCTTGTGAATTTATTCTTTGATACTTACCGAGTCATTGAGGACTTGTCCGGGGTGAGCAAGGGAATAAAACCAGTGCTTCTTATCCACCTTTTCAACTCCAAGGTCTAACCAAGGCTTGATTTGGTTATCCTTTATGGAAAAGGGAGCCTTCCTCCTGTAACAACAAATAAATGTCCAATAAAAAAAATCACAGAATGAATTACATATTTAAACTTTAAAATGCTGAAATGAAAGTGTCAAATTAAGCATTCATACCTCTTAGATACTTTGTTACTACGGTGGTATAACCACTTGTTGAACTTATCTAACACATCAGAATCTACATTTTCACCTATAAGAGTTGTGAAGGGGTGCTTGAGGTAGAAAAATTTAGGTCCAATAGAGTTGCTGCCTCCAGAACTATATAGAGGTATGAAAGGTGATCATGCATATTTCCCCGGTTGCCTGGTTCTCCCCGAATGAATAGGGGTTGCTTCATCTGGTATAGGCTCGCCATACTTAACCAATTCTGTTAAGTTGTCTGGCAACTCAAAGTCATCCAATGTCACACCCTTCTTATCAATGCCTGATCCTTCAGAAACAACTTCATCCACATGTTGTGCATCTTCACCTTCATTTAGCTGTTTCTCAATGACTTGTTCTATCTGAGCTGCTACAGTCACTCAAATTGGGGACTGTGCATTGATATCTTCAATATTTGTTACATAAAACATAACTTACTTAACAAGAATGTAAAATTGTATAAACAACAATTATTTATTCTGAATGACAGTATGATATTATACCTGCTTGTTCTACCTCAGCTGCTTCTTGAAATTCTGAATATAAGTCAACATGTGCTAGAACATGTTCTGGACAAACTGCAGCTTCAATTTATAATTAAAAAAAGGTAAATAATACTAGATAATGCTGCTTTAAAAGTTGTAGATATATGTAGGAAGTTGTAGATAAAATGTGAATAATAAAACTATGCTCTATAAAGTTTTATACTAAGTATATATATTTGTAGGTATTTTGTAGATACCTGTGTTGCTTGTGCTTGCATGCACTTGCTCACCAATATTGAACTGAAATTGTTGGTTGTTCACTCCTTGTTGTTGGTCATTGTTTTTGGTTGAACTACCAGCAAACCAAAGATTTTATGTTAGTTTGAGTATATTGTTTCATATGTCATAAGTTGTTTTGGTATATAAATATATGTCAATTCTTACCTTTGCCTCATCCACATCATATCTCATGTTTATCAAATTCAAACACTCTTCACAGAATCATCTATAAACACTCGAAGGTCATGGAGTTCCTCAAATACAACCTTCCTAAAATCCTCTAACTTTCCATCAACCTAAAAGTTAAAAATATAGTTAGTTGGTAATTTTATTCAAATAATTACAAATCAGTTTAATTATGTATGAGGCAGTATTGTTTTCACAATTGTCTACAAATTGCTACAGTTATACTACAATTTAACTACAATGTGTGCAATCCCAAACAGGGCTGACTATAGAATTATACTACAATTTAACTACAATGTATACTACATAAATTGTTATGAAATGTAGATAAATTGTAGCAAATATGTAAATATATTGTAGTTAATAATATTACCTGCTCAATTCCCTTTTCTAGCTTCCTGAGCTTCTTAGCCACAGATTCCTTGTCCTCTTGACAATCTGTATGTTTGGGGTCCAATGTTGGAGAATCACATTTGGGACCTCTGATGATTGTGCACCTTGTTCATCTTCATACTCAATCTTGTTTGGCAGAGTAAGCACTCCAATCTCTTCTCCAGATTTAGTCACGCTTGTGAACTGAATGATGAAAAAAATAGTTAGTTCCACTAAGGCAGAAAATGTAGACTAATTGTAGATATTATGAAGGTAAATGTAGCAACATATAAAACTAAAAAAAATACCTTAATCCACTCAGGCTTGATCATCTTCTCTTCAAAGGCAGTTAACCAAATCTGCCCCTTAGTAGCTGACCATTTTAATATGCGAGGTATTGAATCAGAACACCTCATAGCAAGCTCCGTGCTGACGGTCGAGCAACACTCATAAAGTCACACTTGCAAGGCTAATGAGCATCCCCGTATGAGATAAGAATGTACACGGGGATTTAGACGATGCCTAACGGATTTCATAACCTGATTGAATGATTTAATACCCCATGGGTATGACTCAAACTGACCAGACTCTACCAAATAGAACCTAAAGCGGTCTATAAAAGACACATGGTCTTTGTCATAAGGGAAAACAAAAAATTCCAAAAGATAAAGAATGCACAACTTGACTGCATCCTCATCGTTTACCCAAGATCTATTTGTTACTATGTTTTTCAAATACCACTTCTCTACTATTTTTTTGTTAGAAAAATATCTATTCATTAACTTGATAACATAATTAGAAGTATATCCATAATCTGTAAACTGATTCACACAATTTAAACCGGTAATTAAACCAAACTCTCTCAATGAAAAATTCAATTTTTCCCCTTCAAGTGGACTGAAAAAAATGATTCATTAGACTTAGACAATTCATACTTCATCAGAAGATGAATAACTTAGTTTTGCATGCAAATGGAGGGGAGAGACAGTAAGTAACCAAAAAAGGTGTTTTTAAAAAGTTTTAAAGCATTTGGAGACAATAACTCTTTTATCTGGCTAGGAATGCTAGGATCACACAAAGTATGGAATCTAAGCACCCCATAATCCATATTATGTGGGGCAAAATAATGTCCATTCTGCACAAAATGATAAATTATTTCACATTAGTAAACTACATAAAAATGAAGCATTAATCTACCTATTATCTACATATAACTACACAATCACTACACAAATAGCTAAAAACAAATCAGGAAGAAAAAATACATATTGTCACACCTCCTTTTTCCGTACCCGCGAGGGTACAAGGGAGTTTTTTCCAATTAAAGGACAATCGAAAGAGGATTTATTTGTTTATTTCAGAGTCGCCACTTGGGAGATTTAGGGTGTCCCAAGTCACCAATTTTAATCCCGAATCGAGGAAAATAATGACTCCATATTACAGTCTGCGTACCAGAAATCCGGATAAGGAATTCTGTTAACCCGGGAGAAGGTGTTAGGCATTCCCGAGTTCCGTGGTTCTAGCACGGTCGCTCAACTGTCATATTCGGCTTGATTATCTGATTTTATGCAAGTATGAACTTATGTGCAAATTTTAACTTTTTACCGCTTTCATAATTATTATCATTATTTTTACGAGGAATTGCAATGTCGTGAAAACATATCTCGAACCACGTTACATCAATGTACACGTGGTTGTTGACATATCTCGACTCGGTTGAGATTTGGATTTGGATCACATAAATGTGCACCCGAGCTAAGGAAAATAAATTATTAAAGACGCGCTTAAAACAACTAGCGTATTGTTATTTTGGGGAAGGCCATGAAATTCGCTAAACGGCCTATCCCGAATTCTAAGTATTTTAATATATATACATTTAGAGGGCCCCGCACTTTGTACATTTTTTGTTTGTCGAGGCTCGTCTCATTCCTTATAAAAAACAAAAGAATTTTGCAACGTCATGGAAATGCATCTCAGACCACGCCACAATCAATGTACCCGTGATTAGAGACACATTTCGATTCCGTTGAGATTTGGATTTGGGTCACATAAATGTGCACCCGAGTTTAAGGAGATAACATTATTAAATACTCGCTTAAAGAGACTATCGCATTATTATTCTGGGAGGGCCGTGAGATTTGCTAAACGACCCGTCCTGGAAACTGAATGCTTCGATATATACATTTAACGAGGGCCCCGCAGCTGGTGCATTTTTTATTTGTCGAGGCTCATCTCGTCTTTATTTTAAAAGGATATCCTATAGCAACTACGTTTCTTGTCGCGTTTGTCTCTACTAATCGAAAGCAGAAATAGCCCTAGTCAATTACATGCTTGCCGGTTATTTACAGAAGGATTCTGAATACTTTTACAAAATTCAGAAACAGGGCCACGCCTACGGACACGCGATCAAATCTCATGGGCCCAAACCCAGCTTGTGCGGGGTTGGCCAAGCCTGGGCCACTGACTTTCTGACGAGGGCCTGCTTGGTCCGTTTCAACTTGGGCTCGACCTTCATGAGGTTGAGACCGTAAACTTGTGTTCTTTGTTCTAAAGGTGTGGTTTATCAATTATAATAAGGCAGTTTATCAAAAGGGAAGGAGGTTTAACTAATGATGGATAGTTTTATGCATTAATGGACATGCTAATCACAGACATAGCTCATTTCTGAGCTGTAGCCTATTATACTGTCAAACCTTTTATCTGTCAACCTACACACATAATAAAATATCAAGTTACCCTACCATTGACATTTGCTATGTATGAGAGCTAACTCAAGTATCCAAACAGAAATGTAAAACTACTATACATTCCGTGATATTCAGTATACAAGCTACTTCTAAAAATGAACAATCTTCAACTCTTCTCTTTTTGTATTCATGCTCAACTTTCAAGTTACATGGATAGTATTAATCATGTACCTGGTATAGCAAAGCAAAAGAAGAAGGATAATGATCAGTTGAGTAGTATGCAACAAACACAGCAACAGCAGATAAACAGCAACAAACAACCAGCCACAATGATGAAGCTCACAAGTGGTCGAGCAATAAACAAGCAATCCTAGAAACAGAATGGTGAACCAACAGAAAACCAGGGTATTCTATGTAACAACATCAGCAGTTCAACAATCACAAACAGCTCGGCAAATAACCAACAACAATTAGCAAAGATAGCTTGACCAATTTGAACTCTTATGCAGTTTTCAGACAGTACTCATTCACAGTATTCTGAAATTTCTTTCTGTTTTTCCCTCTCTGAAGAATAAAAGTGTCTAGCCCCTTTCTTAACTAGAAACAGCTCTATTTATAACTGAACGAGAACCCCTAAGGGCTGCCTAGAACTTCACAGCCCCCAGGTCTGCCCATCCTCTTCATTTCCCTATGCTTGTTTTATTACTCAAATCAAGAGTCATGGGTGTATTAAAGTATTCATTTTGAACCCATGCCTTGATGTTTTGTTCCCCATTGTCTTTAGTTTAATCCTAATTCAGTACCCTATTTGTCAGCTCACTTAAACTAATTATTTCTGTTCTTTTTAACACCTGAATTACCCTTGTTAAACCCTGATTATTACTGTCCTAAACCATTGCAACATCAGGGCATTTTGAACTTCTGAAAATTCAAATTCAAAACTGCCCTAGCCTGAGTCTTTTAGTTGTTTATAATGCAGTTACAAACTACTTTCAAACAATGTCAAGCAATCAATTAACAACAACAGGTTCGTTCACTCATGTGAAGTTGTACGAATTAGAATATTTGAACCTTCAGTTATAGGAAACTAATCGACGACATTTATCAAGTCGACCACACTAATTATAACAAGGCATAATCAGTCGATTAAATAAACAATACGTACGGGGTCCTGAATAACTTTAGACAATATTGAACAATACTGGGAGGCCATATGAATTATTTATGCGACGACTAATCTAATCGAACATGTATATCACAGAGTATATTCCAATATGCACAGAAAATAATCGACCAAATAAAAGGCCTTACAAAGACGGAATAAATTGGAATGAAAATACCAGAAATACCAAATAATCACAACAGAACATGCTAACAAACTAAATCAGTACTCAAATAAAACAGAAAAGATAAGGGAAAACTTAGTGTGGAAGCTTAACCAAGAACGGACCAGACCTGAACCAGTTTTGACCATTTGAGGCCGAACAAACTTTAATCGGGGTGTTCTCGACCGAGAACACCTTGATTAAAGCCTATTAGGTCCCAAAATCCCCATGAAACTGACCGGATTCCCCAGGTTCTTGTGTTCCATAGTTTGAATCTTCAGATTTGGGATTTTAGGATTTGTGGGTAGATTCATACCAAACCAAGGGGGTTGTCCAGTGTGAATTTGGGTTGGCTTGGTGTAGATCGGGGTTTGGTCTCGAATCTTCAAATCAAGATTCGAGACGAAGGAGTGTGATTCGAGGTACATGGTTGGTGGATTCGTGTTCAGGGTGGTTGGATGTATCAGAGGTGTTGTTTTGGCAGTCACCGGCATCCTTGCCGCCGGCTTTACAGTGAAAGTGAAGGGTGGCGGCTAGGGTTTAGGATTTTAGGGTTGGGCTCTTGGGGACGATGGAACCGGGGGGTGTTTGGATAGGGGGGTGTGGGGTGTGATGGAGGGTTTATATACGGAAGGGGAAGATAGATCAGGGCCGTTAGATCAAGTGATCTCAACGGCTTGGATCTACTGGTGAGTGACAGGACGGGGTCGTTTGGTATGGGAACGGGGTCGTTTTGGTTTAAGTGAGGGGTTGGGTTGACTGGGTAAGGGGGATGGACCGGGTCATGTTACACGGATCTGGGGTATGATCCTGGCCGTTGGATTGGACTGGTTGGAACGGCTGAGATAAACCGTCCCTGAAACGACGTAGTTTTGGGGTTGAACTACGTCGTTTTGGTGGCCTGAGAATGGGTCTTGGGCTGGCTGACATGGGCTGCTTCTCGGCCTCAAAATTTTTGAAACAAATAGGCCCAATCCGATTTTCTAAATAATTTGCACTCTTTTCTTTTGTTTTCTAATTTTAAAATACAACTAAATTAAAATGAATTTAAAACACCCATTAATCAACACTTAACACAATTATCACACACATATTAAAAAATTTTAAATGGTTAAATCCTAGCCTAGAATAAAATATGCATATTTTTGGGAATTTTCTTTTAATGACCGAATTATGGCTCAAATACATGGCATACATATTTTGTATTTTGTTCGATAAAATTCAATGAAAAATGGACAGAAACACAAATGACTACCAACACATCTCACGTAAAAATTGTACCGCGATGCCATTTATTATTATTTTTTGATTTCTTTTGGAGTGATTGTTCGTGGAGCAAAAATCGCGTGCTTACAGCTGCCCCTCTTTGCCCGAAGACACGAAGGGTTTTCGCGCAAAGACAAAGCGGGCGATTTTTGCTCGTCCGAGTACTCCGTGTGAAGCATTTTTTGAAAATGATTTGACTGAACCTTCGCTTCAGAGGTTTCCTACATATCCTGGGCTGAACAGGAATCAGGTCAATGTAGTTCGGGAAGTTTCGATAGCTGGGACTACCGTGTGACTGTCATGTTTGCTGTTGTTGTGTGCTGTTACGTACTGCTGTATGCCGTTATTGCTTACTGATCCCCTCGTTACATTGTGCTGAAAAGAAAACAAGAAGCTAGGCTAGCCTATGGATCATAAGATCTCATCTATCTTCAACTTGTTCTTGTCGCCTTGCTTTCTTGTCGGCTTGCGTTTTCCTCCGATGCTTTTATTTTGTGAACTTGAGGGATGGTACTGGCCCTTTGCTCTTCTGAGTACCAGTTTCCATCATTTTGCTTGGTCCGCTGGGGATATGGCCTTCTTCATTAAGCTTTTCAATGGTTCCTCTGGTGGTGCGGCTCTCTTCATCAGATTTGTTATGCTGGGCATGGTCTAATGTTTACAAGCCGTTTTTTTCAAAATGCGTCCTTTCTTCCTTTTGACGCATGCACTTGACTTTGCAACCTTCGGCTTCCCGGTGCTGGGAATTTTTATTGTTCCTTGCTGGGGATTCCTGTTGTAACCCTCTGTCTTATTGTCTTCTGACTTGATCTCAAAATGTATGCCTCTGTTCTATGGGCAGGATCCCAACTTCAACACTTGAAAATTAAAGACTGAAATGTATGCCTCTGTTATCTGGGCGGGCTCCCAACTTCAACGCTTGTAATGAAAAGACTGAATGTATTCCCGCATTGTACTGGTGGGCGACCTAGAATCATGAAATGAAAAGACAGAAATGTATTCCTGCATTATACTGGTGGGCGACCTAGAACATGAATGTATTCCCGCATTATACTGGTGGGCGACCTAGAACATGAATGTATTCCCGCATTTTACTGGTGGGCGACCTAGAACAGAAAGTATTCCCGCATTTTACTGGTGGGCGACCTAGAACATAATGTATTCCCGCATTTTACTGGTGGGCGACCTAGAACAGAAAGTATTCCCGCATTTTACTGGTGGGCGACCTAGAACATGAATGTATTCCCGCATTTTACTGGTGGGCGACCTAGAACATGAATGTATTCACGCATTATACTGGTGGGCGACCTAGAACATGAATGTATTCCCGCATTTTACTGGTGGGCGACCTAGAACAGAAAGGTATTCCCACATTTTACTGGTGGGCGACCTAGAACAGAAAGGTATTCCCGCATTTTACTGGTGGGCGACCTAGAACAGAAAAGTATTCCCGCATTTTACTAGTGGGCGACCTAGAACAGAAAGTATTCCCGCATTTTACTGGTGGGCGACCTAGAACAGAAAGTATTCCCGCATTTTACTGGTGGGCGACCTAGAACATAAAGTATTCAACTTGTTTCCTCGTTCTTCCGAGAAAATTTTCGACAACGGCAGAAAATTTTCTGCCCCGGTTTTGGTGATTTCCCTGGCATCGCGTCTTGCTGCCATCATCAACCTTTATTTTCCTGCAGCAGACAAAAGGATTTAGTTAGTTTTAATCATGGTGGGCAGCGGTGTCTTTCTGCTGGGAGGTGATTTTTCTCTCTTTCTCTTTTCTGGCTTTGTGCCCCCACAACTGGTTGGTGGGCAAAGTTGTTTGCTGGGGGTGACCCGTCTGATGGGGATGGTCTTCCATTTATTCCCCTTTTTGCTTTCCTCTTTACAGAACCAACTGTGGGAGTCTGCTTCCCTCCTGAAACCACTCCTTCAAGAGTTTACTTCCTCCCGGAATTGCAAGGCATAGAACTTTATTGCCTGGGGATAACCTTTGGGACTGTTAGGGTTATCTTGTATCGGATCAATTTCCCTTTCCTGTGGAGTCCGACCACTTTGGACTTGGGTCCGTAATTTATCGACGTTCTGCAGGGAGACCTTCTCGGAACTTGGTCCACGAGTCCTTTACTCGTCATTTTCCGCTCTCTTTATGTCACCCTTCTTTCGATGCAATTTGTCCTTTGGTTTTGCGACCGACGCCTTTTGTCTTATTCTCGGTTTTTGGCCTATCCCTTTCGTATTTTGCTTTTGGACCCCTTCAGTCTCTGGTAGTAAACTTTGAAAGATCCTTTTCAAAACAATTTTTTAGAAAGAAAACGAAAAAGGTAGAAAAGGAGAAAAATCTTTCTGCACCAAAAACTTATCTGGATGACATGACTGGTCTTTATGATCATGACGTGCACCATAGATTCCCGACCCAGTCTATTTGTATCAATCATCTTGCTTGATGGTCTTACTTGCTGGGGATAAAATGGGTGTCCATTTCTTTGCGAACTTGGGTCCTTTTGCTGATCTGTCTTGTCGCCTCATAGTGCCCTTGAGGGGTTTTCACTAATGAGACTCTCTCTTTTCTCTCAGCTCCCGGCGCCTTATGGTGCCTGTGAAGGTTTTCACCGATAAGACTCTCTCGTTTTATATCTCTCATCTTTCGTCGCCTTGTGGTGCCTGCGAAGGTTTTCACCGCCAAGACTCTCTCATTTTATTTCTTCAACGGAGAATTGGAGTGCTGTCGATATGATCCTCTCTTTTGGAGATTCCTTTGGACTATCAATTCATTTCCAGTTTTATGATCCTCTTCTTCTCCGGGGATCAGTGTATTATTCTCGGCTTTATTTGCCTGACTTGGCACCTCTTGGATATTGATCGGGAGGTCTTTTGGACGTCGATGTTGGTTTTGGTGTGGGGCTAAAAGAAAGGCTATCAAAAAATGAAATAACTTTGATGGGTGATCCGCTACAACTTTTGGAATCAAACCTTTGTTGGAACTTTAAAACATAACCTCTGCCCCAGTTTTCTTGCTTGGGGGATTTTATTTTTTACACTATGTTGAGCTACGTGCGTTACACACACTGTGCCTATTATGCACACTATGTACACTATGCACACTATGACCGAGGCGTGAGGCGCCTACGTATCCTCTTTGAGGAATCAGGTCAAACGTAGTTCCCACAGTTTTGTTTTTCTTGTGATTTTATCTTCTTCTTTTTCATTTTCTTTTACAATTTTCTTTTTCCTTTTCTTTTTTTTTCTTTTTATATTTATTATTTTTTTTTCATTAGTGATTCCAAAAGAGGGATATGAAAGAATAACTTAAGGCTCAAAAAGGGGAAACAAGGGTAAAAAGTGTTTGGATAGAAGAAAGAATTGCCTCCGTCATTTCATTATCCAATAAGTACCAAGTAAAAACAAACGAACCAATAATTGTCATAATCAAAGAAATTACGCATAATATCTCTTGACTGCATCTGAATTGATAGCCATGTCAACACATCTTCCCTCGATATCCGTCAAACACAAAGCACCGTTGGACAATACTCTGGTCACGATATAAGGCCCTTGCCAATTTGGGGCGAACTTGCCTTTTGCCTCGACCTGATGTGGGAGGATCTTCTTCAATACCTGCTGCCCTATTTCAAACTTCCTGGGGCGTACCTTCTTATTGTATGCCCTTGCCATTCTCTTCTGATATAGCTGACCATGGCACACTGCTGCCAATCGTTTCTCGTCTATCAAGCTCAATTGTTCTAGTCGAGCTTTGACCCATTCATCATCATCAATTTCGGCTTCAGCAACAATCCGGAGGGACGGAATTTCGACCTCCGCTGGTATTACAGCCTCAGTTCCGTACACCAACAAATAAGGAGTTGCACCTATGGAAGTCCGGACGGTAGTGCGATAACCCAACAAAGCAAAGGGTAATATCTCGTGCCATTGTCTGGACCCTTCCACCATCTTCCGCAGTATCTTCTTGATGTTCTTATTGGCTGCTTCGACCGCTCCATTCGCCTTGGGACGATATGGGGTGGAATTGCAGTGTGTAATCTTGAATTGTTGGCATACCTCTCTCATCAGGCTGCTGTTAAGATTTGCACCGTTATCCGTGATGATTACTTTTGGGATCCCAAATCTGCAGATGATATGGGAGTGCACAAAATCCACCACTGCCTTTTTAGTTACCGACTTGAAGGTTTTAGCCTCAACCCATTTGGTGAAGTAGTCAATGGTTACTAGAATGAACCTATGACCGTTGGATGCTGCCGGCTCGATAGGTCCAATGACATCCATGCCCCATGCCACAAACGGCCAGGGTGCTGACATCGTATGTAACTCTGTTGGCGGAGAATGAATCAGATCTCCATGTATCTGACACTGATGGCATTTTCTCACGAAAGAGATACAGTCATGCTCCATGGTAAGCCAATAATACCCTGCTCGAAGGATCTTCCTTGCCAATACATATCCGCTCATATGTGGCCCGAAAACTCCAGCATGTACCTCTTCCATGACCGTCGTGGCTTGACCGGCATCTATACATCTTAACAATCCCAAATCCGGGGTTCTTTTGTACAAAACTCCTCCGCTGAGGAAGAAACCATTCGACAAACGCCGAAGGGCTCTTTTTTGGTCTCCAGTGGCCTGTTCCAGATATATCCCCATTCTGAGGTACTCCCTGATATCATGAAACCAAGGCTCTCCATCTGCTTCATCTTCAACCGCATTGCAATAAGCGTGCTGATCACGAACCTGGATGTGCAGAGGGTCAACATATATTTTGTCAGGGTGTTGCAACATTGATGCTAAGGTGGCCAATGCATCCGAAACCTCATTATGAACTCTCGGGATATGTTTGAATTTCACCGATCGAAATTGCTTGCTCAGATCGTGCAAGCATTGTCGATAAGGTATGAGTTCAAGTCCCGTGTTTCCCATTCGCCCTGAATCTGATGTACCAAGAGGTCCGAGTCTCCCAAGACCAAAATGTCTTGGACATCCATGTCCGCAGCCAATCGCAGACCCAAAATGCAAGCTTCATACTCGGCCATATTATTGGTGCAATAGAAGCGTAGTTGAGCCGTAACAGGATAATGGCGTCCTGTTTCAGAAATGAGTACTGCTCCTATTCCAACCCCTTTCGCGTTTGCAGCTCCATCGAAGAAAAGCTTCCAACCCGGTTCCTCGGGTAACTCCAGCTCATTTGTATGCATTACCTCTTCGTCGGGAAAATACGTTCTTAAAGGCTCGTATTTTTCATCAACGTGATTCTCTGCCAAATGGTCAGCCAGCGCTTGGGCTTTCATGGCTGTCCTCGTCACATAGACGATATCGAACTCTGTGAGCAGAATTTGCCATTTTGCCAACCTCCCTGTGGGCATAGGTTTCTGAAAGATATACTTCAATGGGTCCAAACGGGATATGAGATAAGTAGTATACGAGGACAGGTAGTGTTTCAACTTCTGAGCTACCCAAGTTAGGGCGCAAGATGTTTTCTCTAGTTGAGTGTACTTGACCTCATATACTGTGAATTTCTTGCTAAGATAGTAGATGGCATGCTCCTTCCTTCCTGTGTCATCTTCTTGCCCCAGTACACAACCAAACGAATTTTCCAGGACCGTCAGATAAAGAATTAAGGGCTTCCCTGGCTTAGGCGGGACCAACACGGTTGGATTAGACAGATACCCTTTGATTTGGTCGAAAGCCTCTTGACACTCTGCCGTCCAACTTACCGCAGCATCCTTTTTCAACAGCCGAAATATGGGCTCACAAGTTGCTGTGAGTTGAGCGATGAACCTACTGATGTAATTGAGTCTACCCAACAGACTCATTACCTCTGTTTTGTTCTTTGGCGGTGGCAAATCTCGGATGGATTCGATCTTAGATAGGTCCAGCTCAATACCCCGCCGACTGACGATGAATCCTAATAGCTTTCCTGATGGAACCCCGAATGCGCATTTGGCCGGGTTAAGCTTGATATCATACCTTCGGAGTCTTTGGAAGAATCTCCTTAGGTCTGCTACATGGTCTTCCTGACGCCAAGACTTTATAATCACATCATCTACGTACACCTCAATTTCTTTGTGTATCATGTCGTGAAACACAACAGTCATTGCTCGCATATACGTTGCCCCGACATTCTTCAGTCCGAACGGCATTACCCGATAGCAGTAAGTTCCCCATGGCGTGATAAATGCTGTCTTTTCCGCATCTTCCTCGTCCATTAGGATCTGATAATAACCCGCATAGCAATCCACAAAGGATCTGATCTCGCGCCCAGCGCAATTATCGATCAAGATATGGATGTTGGGCAATGGAAAATTGTCCTTGGGACTTGCTTTGTTGAGGTTGCGGTAGTCAACGCACACCCTGATTTTCCCATCCTTCTTTGGAACTGGTACCACATTGGCCAACCATTCGGGATATCGAGTGACCCGAATGACCTTCGCCTGCAACTGCTTAATCACCTCTTCTTTGATCTTTACACTCATTTCTGTTTTAAATTTCCTTAGCTTTTGCTTGACCGGAGGGTATGCCGGGTCAGTGGGCAATTTGTGAACCACTAAATTGGTGCTTAATCCCGGCATATCATCATATGACCATGCAAAAACATCTTTGAATTCCACGAGGGTTTTGATCAATTCTTCCCTGACATTCGGCTCAATATGGATGCTGATCTTGGTTTCTCGGACATTATCAGCGTCTCCTAGATTCACAGCCTCAGTGTCATTTAGGTTAGGTTTGGGTTTTTCTTCAAATTGGCACAGTTCTCGGTTTATCTCTTCGAAGGCTTTATCTTCGTCATATTCAGATTCATCGTCACAAACGACCTCTTGCATCATTGAGTCGGATTCAGATTGATTTATTAGACTAGGTCGAAGATCCGCTGTGCATGCCATGTCATTAGAACCAGTAAAAAGAGAACTGTTCAGAAAGAAAAAGAACAAAACAAAATTAAAATGAGACAAAAGAAGAGAACTTTATTAAACTTGCGGGATAAAAGGGTTCACACTTTTACAAAACAAAAGTAAAATTTGGATTACACCCTGGAATAATCCGAACAAAACAAAACAAACAAAAAACATAAATCAAAGCCTACTACCAAGACTCCCCTCGGACAGGAAGAGGAGTAACCGTCCAATTGTTGGTCTTGGCCTCAGGCCCCACAAATTGTATCTCCGCTCTGCTGGAACTCTCTCCAGCTTCTACCATACTGACATCAGCGAATAGCCTCTCGAAACTCTGATTCAGGTCCCCATCCATACCAATCAATGGTCCTAGAATATTTGGGACTGGCGGCCCCTTGGCGCTTGCTCTGACAAAAGACCTTGAGAGACGTGGCACCGGCTTGGGCAGAAACCAAACTCTCTTCTTCATTTTTCGCGCTTGCTTCCTATCTGCCGCGGTTGGTTTGAACCCCAAACCAAAGTTTTCCAAGTTTTTGGGCAGGGAGACAGGTTGGACAATCCCCTGAAGCTCAACTCCCAGGCCTTTTCCCGGCACGAACCCGTTGCCCAACATTTCCGAGACCATCATGATTGTTGCGGAAGCTACCCTAGGGTACTGAAGGATCTCACCCTCAGAAATCTTGTTTGCCGACCCTGTATCAAAAATCTGGTAGACCCAAGGACCTTTGTCATCATCGGTCTCTATGAAAGGTACAATGGCGCCACCCATGGTGCACGCCGTGTCCTCGCAGTGTAGTACGACCTCCTACCTATCCCACGAACTTCACCATCTGATGTAGGGTGGAGGGCACTGCTTTGGCTGCATGAATCCATGGTCGTCCTAACAGAAGGTTATAAGATACTGTGGCATCCAACACCTGGAACTCCATGGTGAACAGGACTAGACCGATGGTTAATTCAAGCACAACATCCCCCACAGTGGCTGTTCCGTTTCCGTCAAACCCTAGAACGCAGATGCTATTCTTGCGGATTCTTCCGTGGTCGATCCTTAACTAGTTTAGGGTGGATAATGGACAAATATTGGCACTTGAACCGTTGTCCACCAACACCCGAGTGACTACCGAGTTTTCACATTTGACAGTTAGGTAGAGAGCTTTATTATGCTCCGTACCTTCTATCGGCAGATCATCATCGGAGAATGTTACCCTGTTCACCTCGAAAATCTTGTTGGCAATGGTTTCTAGGTGGTTTACAGAAATCTCGTTGGGCACGTGAGCTTCGTTCAATATCTTCATCAAGGCCCGACGATGTTCCTCAGAATGGATTAGTAATGACAGCAGCAAGATCTGGGCCAGTGTTTTTCTCAGCTGTTCGACCACGGAGTAGTCCTGTACTTTCATCTTCCTCAAGAACTCCTCAGCCTCTTCTTCGGACACAGGTTTCTTGGTTGTAGCGGGGTTGGTTCTTCTCAGCTCCACCAGAGCAAAACTCCTCAGCCCTTGCGTTTCACAACTAACTTCCTCCACTTGTTTTCCTTTGTACATCACCACTGCCTTCTCGTATTTCCAAGGCACAGCCTTGCTATCAATCATTGGCAACTGAACTACAGGCTTTATGGTGACCAGTTCCCTGTATACCCCTTTCAGCACAACCGCAGGTGTGGTCAGAGCCCCTAATATTACCAACTTGTTTGGCTCGGGTTTGCTTGTTATGGCGGACGGGCTCTTTCCCAATATCACTACCGGCTTGATGCCTTCTCCCTGGGACTGTAACCCTGTTCCTCCACTGGTCGGTCCTTCTTTCGGAGCGGCCTGGATCATCATCACTGTTTGTGAGGGTTTTCTCAACTCTCCTCCCTCATACACCAACTCAATCATGTGAGTCTCGTGGTGCGCTGGTAGTGGGTTCTGGTTGATGTTAGGAGCCTCCGGTGTCTGGACCTCGATCTTATTGGTATCAATAAGATCCTGTATGACATGCCTCAACTTCCAACACTTTTCGGTATCATGCCCCAGCATCCCTGAGCAGTACTCACAGCTTACTGATCGGTCCAAATCTGGGGTGGGGGATTTGGTTCTCGAGTCTGGACAGGACTAACCAAACCCAATTGCCTCAATTTGTGGAACAAAGCGGTGTAGGTTTCTCCCAACTCGGTGAAAGTTCTGTGTTTCCGCAGCCTGTTATTCCTAGCATCCGGATTTCCCCGAAAGCCTACCCCTGGAGGGTTTCTATATGCCCTCGGTAGAGGATAGGTGTTTTGTGGTGGCGCATATGTGTTCTGGGGAGCCGGCGCGTGCCATTGCGGGCGAACCGGAGGCTGAGTGTATGTCTGGGCTTGGTGTATGGAGAAATGTGGTTCTCGAGGTGGATAGTAGTGTTGTGGTAGGTTGTATGGGTAGTTTGTCCCGTGGGGCCTGGGTTGATTGTAGTGGGGTTTGCCGGACCTGGCCCAACTGCTTGCCTCAATCGTGGCAATTTCTTCTTTCATTCTTCTTCCCAGCGCACCTCCCGTGCCGCTCTGAATAGCCTGGGTCGTGGCCTTGAGTGCTGAGTAATTCAGGATTTTGTCAGACCTCAGACCCTCTTCTATCATGACCCCTATCTTCACTACCTCGTTGAAGGATTTTCCGACCGTTGTCACCAAGTGACCAAAGTAGGTTGGATCCAGTGTTTGCAAGAAGTAGTCCACCATTTCTCCCTCTCTCATGGGAGGATCCACTCTAGCTGCTTGCTCTCTCTAGCGGAACCCGTACTCGCGAAAACTTTCCCCGGGTTTCTTCCCGGTCCTCAATAATGTGAGACGGTCAGGGATTATCTCGAGATTGTACTGGAAATGACCTGCGAAAGCCTGCTAGGTCATCCCAAGTGTACCATCTGCTGGAATCCTGCTTGGTATACCATTCTAGTGCAGATCCGCTCAGACTTTGGCCGAAATAAGCTATCAGCAGCTCATCTTTGCCGCCTGCCCCTCTCATTTTGCTACAGAATCCCCACAAATGTGCCATGGGATCACCGTGCCCTTCATATAAATCAAACTTAGGCATCTTGAACCCAGCTGGGAGTTGGACGTCCGGGAAAGGGCATAGATCTTTGTAGGCCACGCTGACTTGGTTGCCCAATCCGTGCAGGTTCCTGAAGGACTGCTCCAGGCTTTTGAACTTCCTTAATACCTCATCCTGTTCTGGGGCTTTAACCGGCTTTTCAATTTCTGCCGGTACCTCCAAATGCGGATTATAGGCATGTGGTTCGGGGGCATGGAATGTAGGCTCAGGGGGAAAGTATTGCATATCGGGAGCCTGAAACAATGGTTCGCTGGCCGTTCTCTGCAGGGTGGCTGATGTGGGTCCTACAAAAGTGGGAATATTTGGTGTTGGGAGAGGTTGATGGGGTGGTGGAGCTTGGGAATCATGTGGGCTTCTTTCCTGATGATAACAGGGATTCGGGAGGCTTGTTGAAGGACCGGAGTGAGGGTATTCCGGCATGTGCCCCAGTGGCTCAGGGCTCTTTTGCGCTTTGGCTAAAGCTAGCTGCATTGCATTCATCTCTAGTCCCATCCTTTCAATCTTTTCCATCGCTTCTTTTAACAATTGGCTCATCGGCCTTTCTTCCTCGTTACTATTCTCTGAAGTAGTCATGCTTGTTGCTACTGGTCCTTTGGATCTGGTTTGGTAAGGGTGTGTTGTCAGAATTCTTTAACAACTAACTGTCTGGATTCAGACAACAACAAACTTTGTTAGCGTTATAGCTTAACAGATTTGATCATAACACATAGAGGATGCAATGCTCCTAGGCAGTTAACCATTTCTACATGTTTTGCTTCAAACAACATGCGTCATCCCGGCTTGCTCATTTGTCCCTTTTTAAAGTACTTTGGGAAACCCTGTATTTTATTTTATTTTTGTATTTTCTTTTCTTTCTTTATTAAAAGCGGTCGAATCTTATGGGGATTGCCTACGTATCACGTCCCCGCGCGAATCAGACCAGGCGTAGTTCTGCCATAAAGTAAAGAAACACAAAATTCTTTTGGAATCATTAAATTCATTCTCAAAATTTTGCTATTACAAATTACTTCAAACCGAGAATAGCAACAGTACAGACTCCACAGTTTTACTTGACTTGGCTAAAAGAAAAGAAAACAACATATGGGAAAGCACAAAGCCAAATGAACAGGACTCGTCCGAAGATTAATTTCCCAACTTAGGGGCCCACGAGGCATCACTCGGCCTTTTCGCGGTTCTAAGTGCGAGATCCCTTTCGAGTTGCTCCAACTCGTGCATGGTCTGCTTGACATAACTCATCACTGCTGAGAGAACGGTAACGCTGGTCATGTTCTCACACCGTAGACGCCGTCTGATGATGGTGTGGGCAATGACCCTGATCTTATCTCTGGTTTGTTTCTTCTCTATGAGTAGGCGTCTTATCTGATCACTGTACGTCTTGAATACCTGAGAATCCTGTATATGCTGATTCTTCAGCTGCCGCACTTCTGTCTTCATTTGGGCCAACAAGTCGTAACAGTATCTACTCTCCAATTGGAAATCCTCAGCCTGCTTAACTGCTTTAAACTCAAGTGTAGCCATCTCTTTCTTTATTTTGGCAACAGTTTTCTCGTGGTCACGTTTCAATTGGTTCAAGTATCGGCGATGCTTATCTACTCTTGTTCCCCACTGTGCCTTGAGCTCTGCCATGACCTTTTCAGATTCTTCTAAACCATCTCGCCATTCCGTGACTTCTCTTTTCAAACCCTTTATCAACTGCTGGTCTGATCGACTTCTGGGTTGTTCATCAAGAGACAATCTCAATTTTTGGATTTGGGCCTTAAGTTCTTCATTCTCTTGGATCAATCTATTCTTTTCGCTTCGATCCGCCGCGATTTGTACGCTGTTATTGAATTTCAGACTGTCAATTTGTAGCTTCAAATCACCGTTCTCTGCCCGATAACCCTTTTCTTTTGCTAACCAGTTCCATTGCCCTTGGGACGATTCTACGAAATCTTTGAGATGCGGTCTCTTAGCCGGTCTTTCGTAGGACAGGCTACCTCTGAACCAAGCGTGATACCCCGGGGCAACTTCTCCTTTTGCTGTATCAATCACACAAGTGTTTGCTGTCAGATGTTGGCACTCACTCCAGATTTGGCGAACTTCTTCTTCAGTGAAATGACCGTTCGGACTGATTTCAATCACTTGGGTACTCAAATCTTCATCTTTCGGCACCACTTGATACCTCCCAAGTTGCCTCAAAACCCGATATGGTGCATAGGGTTGGATGCTTTTAAGTCCCATCAACAGAAAGTGGGGCCTGGTTGTCGGCATGTATATGATTTCCTCAATAGGCGACCATCCGAGCGTCCACTGGATTTGGCTGGCAGTGAGAGTTCGGAGAAATGAGGTCCATGATGTGACTCCCTCAGGTAAATTGAACCCTTTGATTCTCGTGTAGAATTCTCCAATACAAGTTTTCTCGGGCGAACCATAACCCAAGAGCGAGGAGCGATGGCATAAATGATCGGTCATCCACATTTGCAACAGTAGGTTACATCCTTCGAAAAAGTTGTCCCTGGCTCGACAAGCAGTGAGAGCCTGGAAAATGTCAGCCATAATCATAGGCGCCAGAGTACTTTTATCTTGGGTAAGCAAAGTATTGACGACCCCGGTTACTTTTAGATCAATGTTTCCGTCTTTCCTTGGGAACACTATAAGATCCAGAAAGGCTGTCATAAAAGCTACTAGCCTGTGTTCGTCCCACTTTTGTCGGTTGCCTCTACTGCATAGTTTGAAATCCGGCTTATTGAATCCGCCCACGTGGCCGTATCCAGCATATATGAGGTGGAGACTGCAGAATCCTTTGGCAAGATCTGGATGGTGGAACGTTCGAGGTATTTTTAGGAAATCCAGAAACCGGTGTACCGTGACAGCCCTAGGTGCAATCAAGTATTTGAACCTTAAAGGAGCTTCATCACTTCCGATGTATCCTGCTATTTCTTCCAATGTCGGGGTGAGCTCAAAGTCCGAAAAATGGAACACGTTGTGTGCTGAATCCCAACAAGTGACCAATGATCTGATAATATCACCCCGAGGCTGAACATTTAGTAGATCCGGGAGATCTTTCAGATATTTTTCCTTACTTTGTCTTGCCCCTCTTTGCTAAGTCGTTTCACCATAATCGCAACTCAAAAAGGATCTTGGTCATTACTGAAAAAGGTTCGTTTTGTATTGTGCTCATCCTGCACATTTATTAGGGTGATTATGCCAAGTGAAGAAAAAAAACTTTATCTAGATCTCTTTTTTCAAAGACTCCTCTTTGTTTTTGCAGAATGGGAGGTTGGACCCGACGAGAGTTGCCTACGTATCTCACACCCTGCGAGAATCAAACCGGGCTAGTTCGGGCGGATCAGAAATAGGGGGAAGCAAATAAAATCTTTTAAAAAAAAGAATATATATTTTTATTTCTGAAAAGAGACTAAGGAAATATTTATGCATTTTTTTTTCATTTTTCATTCATTTTTTTTAAAGAAAAATTCCGATGAGGTTTTGACATTACTTGGACATTGGTTTTATTTCTCCAAAAATAAGTAATTATTTCCCTACCCTACTATTCTTTTTTTTTTTTTTGAAAATTTTTCGGAAACCGGTCAGCATGCAGATCCGAAGCGAATAGATGCGCAAAACAAACGGGATGCAGCAGGATGGTCTTTTCATTTCAGGCTGCCTGCCCTAGACAGACCCAACCCCTGTGTTGAGTCCCCTATGTCGAATGCAACATGATGCAGATAAGCGTTCCTACTAGGGATCCGGCATGAGGTTTCGTTATACTAGGTTTATAACCTGGGTATATGTTCTAGACTGTGTACCCGAGCGGACAACTCGAGTCGAGGAGGGGGCAACTTACCGGGAACCAAAAGGCCGTCCGGCTTCGTAACTTATCCGTCCTCTTTCATATTTCGGGTATTGACACTAATAGAATAGGGAGCCTTGACCAGCGAGCTTCTTCCCGGAGGTAAGAAGAGAAGGGTTTCAGCACAGTTTATATATAGTTCAAATAATATCAAAGCGGTAAAAGCATCATTTAGCACATTGAGCCCAAACATATAACAAAATCAGATAAAACCAAATATAACAATTTATCTAAGCTCGAATTTCTAACCCTGAACCAGTGGTTCTGGGTTATCCCCAGCAGAGTCGCCAGAGCTGTCACACCTCTTTTTTCCGTACCCGCGAGGGTACAAGGGAGTTTTTTCCAATTAAAGGACAATCGAAAGAGGATTTATTTGTTTATTTCAGAGTCGCCACTTGGGAGATTTAGGGTGTCCCAAGTCACCAATTTTAATCCCGAATCGAGGAAAAGAATGACTCCATATTACAGTCTGCGTACCAGAAATCCGGATAAGGAATTTTGTTAACCCGGGAGAAGGTGTTAGGCATTCCCGAGTTCCGTGGTTCTAGCACGGTCGCTCAACTGTCATATTCGGCTTGATTATCTGATTTTATGCAAGTATGAACTTATGTGCAAATTTTAACTTTTTACCGCTTTCATAATTATTATCATTATTTTTACGAGGAATTGCAACGTCGTGAAAACATATCTCGAACCACGTTATATCAATGTACACGTGGTTGTTGACATATCTCGACTCGGTTGAGATTTGGATTTGGGTCACATAAATGTGCACCCGAGCTAAGGAAAATAAATTATTAAAGGCGCGCTTAAAGCAACTAGCGTATTGTTATTTTGGGGAAGGCCATGAAATTCGCTAAACGACCTATCCCGAATTCTAAGTATTTTAATATATATACATTTAGAGGACCCCGCACTTTGTACATTTTTTGTTTGTCGAGGCTCGTCTCATTCCTTATAAAAAACAAAAGAATTTTGCAACGTCATGGAAATGCATCTCAGACCACGCCACAATCAATGTACCCGTGATTAGAGACACATTTCGATTCCGTTGAGATTTGGATTTGGATCACATAAATGTGCACCCGAGTTTAAGGAGATAACATTATTAAATACGCGCTTAAAGAGACTATCGCGTTATTATTCTGAGAGGGCCGTGAGATTTGCTAAACGACCCGTCCTGGAAACTGAATGCTTCGATATATACATTTAACGAGGGCCCCACAGCTGGTGAGTTTTTTATTTGTCGAGGCTCATCTCGTCTTTATTTTAAAAGGATATCCTATAGCAGCTACGTTTCTTGTCGCGTTTGTCTCTACTAATCGAAAGCAGAAATAGCCCTAGTTAATTACATGCTTGTCGGTTATTTACAGCAGGATTCCGAATACTTTTACAAAATTCAGAAACAGGGCCACGCCTACGGACACGCGATCGAATCTCATGGGCCCAAACCCAGCTTGTGCGAGGTTGGCCAAGCCTGGGCCACTGACTTTCTGACGAGGTCCTGCTTGGTCCATTTCAACTTGGGCTCGACCTTCATGAGGTTGAGACCGTAAACTTGTGTTCTTTGTTCTTAAGATGTGGTTTATCAATTATAATAAGGCAGTTTATCAAAAGGGAAGGAGGTTTAACTAATGATGGATAGTTTTATGCATTAATGGACATGCTAATCACAGACATAGCTCATTTCTGAGCTGTAGCCTATTATACTGTCAAACCTTTTATCTGTCAACCTACACACATAATAAAATATCAAGTTACCCTACCATTGGCATTTGCTATATATGAGAGCTAACTCAAGTATCCAAACAGAAATGTAAAACTACTATACATTCCGTGATATTCAGTATACAAGCTACTTCTAAAAATGAACAATCTTCAACTCTTCTCTTTTTGTATTCATGCTCAACTTTCAAGTTACATGGACAGTATTAATCGTGTACCTGGTATAGCAAAGCAAAAGAAGAAGGATAATGACCAGTTGAGTAGTATGCAACAAACACAGCAACAAC
This sequence comes from Nicotiana sylvestris, assembly GCF_000393655.2. NCBI lineage: Eukaryota > Viridiplantae > Streptophyta > Magnoliopsida > Solanales > Solanaceae > Nicotiana > Nicotiana sylvestris. Next base: position 71,365,920 of record NC_091058.1, read on the forward strand.
AGATAAACAGCATCAACACAGCAACAAACAACCAGCCACAATGATGAAGCTCACAAGTGGTCGAGCAATAAACAAGCAATCCCAGAAACAGAATGGTGAACCAACAGAAAACCAGGGTATTCTATGTAACAGCACCAGCAGTTCAACAATCACAAACAGCTCGGCAAATAACCAACAACAATTAGCAAAGATAGCTTGACCAATTTGAACTCTTATGCAGTTTTCAGACAGTACTCATTCACAGTATTCTGAAATTTCTTTCTGTTTTTCCCTCTCTGAAGAATAAAAGTGTCTAGCCCCTTTCTTAACTAGAAACAACTCTATTTATAACTGAACGAGAACCCCTAAGGGCTGCCTAGAACTTCACAGCCCCCAGGTCTGCCCATCCCCTTCATTTCCCCATGCCTGTTTTAATACTCTAATCAAGAGTCATGGGTGTATTAAAGTATTCATTTTGAACCCATGCCTTGATGTTTTGTTCCCCATTGTCTTTAGTTTAATCCTAATTCAGTACCCTATTTGTCAGCTCACTTAAACTAATTATTTCTGTTCTTTTTAACACCCAAATTACCCTTGTTAAACCCTGATTATTACTGTCCTAAACCATTGCAGCATCAGGGCATTTTGAACTTCTGAAAGTTCAAATTCAAAACTGCCCTAGCTTGAGTCTTTTAGTTGTTTATAATGCAGTTACAAACTATTTTCAAACAATGTCAAGCAATCAATTAACAACAACAGGTTCGTTCACTCATGTGAAGTTGTACGAATTAGAATATTTGAACCTTCAGTTATAGGAAACTAATCGACGACGTTTATCAAGTCGACCACACTAATTATAACAAGGCATAATCAATCGATTAAATAAACAATACGTACGGGGTCCTGAATAACTTCAGACAACATTGCACAATACTGGGAGGCCATATGAATTATTTATGCGACGACTAATCTAATCGAACATGTATATCACAGAGTATATTCCAATATGCACAAAAAATAATCGACCAAATAAAAGGCCTTACAAAGAAGGAATAAATTGGAATGAAAATACCAGAAATACCAAATAATCACAACAGAACATGCTAACAAACTAAATCAGTACTCAAATAAAACATAAAAGAAAAGGGAAAACTTACTGTGGAAGCTTAACCAAGAACGGACCAGACCTGAACCAGTTTTGACCATTTGAGGCCGAACAAACTTTAATCGGGGTGTTCTCGACCGAGAACACCTTGATTAAAGCCTATCAGGTCCCAAAATCCCCATGAAACTGACCGGATTCCCCAGGTTCTTGTGTTCCATAGTTTGAATCTTCAGATTTGGGATTTTAGGATTTGTGGGTAGATTCGGACCAAACCAAGCTTGGTTTGGTCACGAGGGAGGACAGGGGGTTGTCCAGTGTGAATTTGGGTTGGCTTGGTGTAGATCGGGGTTTGGTCTCGAATCTTCAAATCAAGATTCGAGACGAAGGAGTGTGATTCGAGGTACATGGTTGGTGGATTCGTGTTCAGGGTGGTTGGATGTATCGGAGGTGTTGTTTTGGCAGTCACCGGCATCCTTGCCGCCGACTTTACAGTGAAGGTGAAGGGTGGTGGCTAGGGTTTAGGATTTTAGGGTTGGGCTCTTGGGGACGATGGAACCAGGGGGGTGTTTGGATAGGGGGGCGTGGGGTGTGATGGAGGGTTTATATACGGAAGGGGAAGATAGATCAGGGCCGTTAGATCAAGTGATCTCAACGGCTTGGATCTACTGGTGAGTGACAGGACGAGGGTCGTTTGGTATGGGAACGAGGTCGTTTTGGTTTAAGTGAGGGGTTGGGTTGACCGGGTAAGGGGGATGGACCGGGTCATGTTACATGGATCTGGGGTATGATCCTGGCCGTTGGATTGGACTGGTTGGAACGGCTGAGATGAACCGTCCCTGAAACAACGTAGTTTTGGGGTTGAACTACGTCGTTTTGGTGGCCTGAGGATAGGTCTTGGGCTGCTTCTGGGCCTCAAAATTTTTGAAACAAATAGGCCCAATCCGATTTTCTAAATAATTTGCACTCTTTTCTTTTGTTTTCTAATTTTAAAATACAACTAAATTAAAATGAATTTAAAACACCCATTAATCAACACTTAACACAATTATCACACACATATTAAAAAATTTTAAATGGTTAAATCACAGCCTAGAATAAAATATGCATATTTTTGGGAATTTTCTTTTAATGACCGAATTATGGCTCAAATACATGGCATACATATTTTGTATTTTGTTCGATAAAATTCAATGAAAAATGGACAGAAACACAAATGACTACCAGCGCATCTCACGTAAAAATTGTACCGCGATGCCATTTATTATTATTTTTTGATTTCTTTTGGAGTGATTGTTCGTGGAGCAAAAATCACGTGCTTACACATATAAATCTGCTTACAAAAATACAGCCTATCCACACATATAACTACAAAACACCACAAGACATCTACATATATAAACATTATCTACAAAAATGCAGGAAGAAAAAAGTAACTACAACTCTGTTTCAAAATTTAAAAGCTAACGACAATATAACTACAAAACGACTACAAAATAACTACAATTATAAACTGTAGAAAATCACAACTACAAATAATCTACAAAATTAAGACAACTAATCTACAATTTACCAAAACACTTAAAACAGAGATTTTTACATCCAAAACAAAACTAAAAAACTGAAAACGAAAATAATAAATATTTACCTTCACCAAATTTTTTTTCTGAACCAATTTTGGGAGTTTTTTGGACTGTTTCTTCGTTTTTTGTTTTGAGGAAGTAGGAGACCACTTGGGTTTTTTAACTGTTGGAATTTTAGGGACATCTTCAACAAAGTCGTCATCTACACATACCTCTTTCCCCTTTCTTTTGAGTTGTTTGCCGCCAGTTGTAGCACTTACTCCAACATCTACATCGTGCATTTGCTTTGTTCTCATCTCAGCGCGGATTTGTCTAGGAGATGAACTGTGAGTAGTAGGTTCTATTGCATGTGTAGATTTTACTTATTTTTGTGGTGATTTTGGTGTTAAAACACCCAAATCGAAAGAGGGGATATCACATACTGTAGATTTTTTAGGTATTTTTTGGGAGATTTGATGTTCTTCATGGTTTAACTTCAACTTGACTAAAGATTTGAACGAAATTTTTAGAATGATAACTTCAATATTTGGTGAATTTAAATGGAGAATAATGAAGAATGTGGGTAGCTTTTGTTCTGTAAAGAAGAAAACAGACGCTAAACGTGGGGGAGTGAAGGGTAAAGGTAAAACATGGGGAGGGGGGGTTGAGCTGAAAGGAAAGAGAAACGTGGGAATATACGGTCTTATAATTATGCCTCATATAAATGCCCCATTAATTATATCCCTGTTTTAAATTATGATATATAAATGGTAATTTAGTATACTAAATGTAATTATCTCTAACCTTAAACATTGAGGGTAATAAGATTTCATATGTGGCATAGGAAGGTAAGCGAATCTAGGGTGTTATTATTGGGTTTTCGTAACCCAGTAACTTTTGTATACAACAATTTTTGTATAAATATTGTATTTTTACTAAGAAATCTATTAAAAATTTATAAATATTTAATTGTGAATCCAATTATTATTGTATATTAATTTAAAATTACGATAAACTTTAAATTCTGAATCCGTCTGTCCTGACGAGAAAGTCCGTTTTTCCCTAACGTCCTTACAAAACTACGAGAAAGTCGGAACCTCCAATTGAAGGTACCATTTGATTTGCATAAATTATTAGTAGGGGACTGACGAAATTGAATGAATTTCATTCCCTATTTTATTCACATGGTACAAAATATGGTGCCGTTAAGATTCTTCTTTTCTTTATGTGAAATTTATCAAAATATTAATCAATCAAAATTTGGAACTCAATAAGTGTCACCAATCAAAAAATACCGTAACTTTTGGCATTTCGAAAACTTATTCTGAAAACATTTTTTAATAGACTCATAAAAGAATGGTTGAGATTATGAAATGGAACATAATTTTACTACAAGCTTTTCATCGTAATTGACCATTTCCTTTCTTCTTCTTTTTTTTCCCATTCCACAGACTAACAGAAAGGAAACGACACAAGGGATTTGGGTCGTCAAATGAGATAAAATAAATTATTATTGGAGAGGACAAGTATTTTGGTTGAAAGATAAAAAGAAAAGGAGACCAATCGCCAATAAAACACTAGAGGAGTGGCGCAAAAGCATATGCCAATTGCCCAAATTGCTGCTACTCTTTGACGTATTATACCCTCTTTGGTCAAGCTTCCCCAAACCTAGAATCATCTTCTTTTCTTTTATTTTAAAAAAAGTTTTTCTTCTTCAAAGTTGAAGTCTTTGGCCAAGCTTTTGGAAGAAAAAAAAAGTATTTTTGAGGAGATGCAAAAACAATTTTTGAAAAGCAGAAAAAAATAGTTTTTCTCAAAAATCACTTTTGAGAAAAATACACTTACAAGTAGTTTTTAAAAGCTTAGCCAAACACTAATTGCTGCTCAGAAGTATTTTTTAAATTAATTAATTAAACACAAACTGATTCTCATCAAAAATACTTTTGAGAAAAAACACTTCTCAAAATAAGTTAATTTTTACCGCTTGGCCAAACAAGTTATTAGTCACCAACCTCACTAATACGACATCGAACTTGAGTCCTTACACTTTTTTTTAAATCCTTCACCAACCTTTGGGGCCCTGTGACCAAATACATCCTGTGTCTAAATCACAGACAGTATACAAATTCAATTAAAATGGAGTGACTAAATAATGAATCATTATTTAATTCGACTAAAGGTTCCTCAAATCAAAACGAATTGAGTTAGCTTAGGCTAAAAAATTAGTTGTAACTCAACATGTTGAACTCAAAAACTATTTTTTCATTTGTTTTTTTTTTAAATATATCTGTTTAATTAGCAAACCAAACTGAATTCATCGAATTCTTTTTCATTCTTCGACAAAGTTTTTTTTTTTAAAATCAATTGAAGCTACATCCAAATTGATCCAACTTTTCCATCTTATTAGGATGTTGGTGGAACAATACAGGAATAGGAAAAAAAATTTACACGTGGTATCTATTGATATGACAAGGTCCTTAAGGAGCTTTTTTTTAAAGGTGCTTGGAGGTAAAAAGGCGTTCCGGTAGCATACATTAGGGTGATTAAGGACATGTATGATGGATCTAAGACTTAAGTTAGGATAATGGGAGGAGACTTAGAGCATTTTTCGGTGGTTATGGGGCTACACCAAGGATCCGCGCTCAAACCATTCTTATTTGCACTGGCAATGGACACACTGAACCACCATATTCAAGAGAATGTGCCGTGGTGTATGTTATTTGCTGATGATATAGTTTTGATTGATGAGACCCGATGAGGTGCTGACGAGAAATTAGAGATTTGGAGACAGACCCTTGAAGTCTAAAGGTTTCAAGTTGAGTAGGACAAAGACAGAATATTTGGAGTGCAAGTTCAGCAATGCGAATGGGAAGCGGACATGGATGTTAGGCTGGATTCACGAGTCATCTCCGAGAGAGGAAGTTTCAAATATCTTGGGTCGGTTATCTAAGGAAATGGGGAGATCGACGAGAATGTCACACACCATATAGGGGCAGAGTGATGAAATGAAGGTTGGTATCTAGCGTCCTGTGTAACAAGAAGGTGCCACCGGAACTTAAAGGTAAGTTCTATAGAGCGATGGTTAGACTGGCCATGTTATATGGGGTAGAGTGTTGGCCGGTTAAAAAATTTCATGTTCAGAAGATGAAAGTAGCAGAAATGAGGATGTTGAGACGGGTTGTGGGCACACTAGGTTGGATAAGATTAGGAATAAAGATATACGGGCGAAGGTGGGCGTGGCTCCTCTAGAAGACAAAATGCGAGAAACGAGGCTCAGATGGTTCGGGCACGTGCAGAGAACACGCCTAGATGCCCCGATGAGGAGGTGCAAGCGGTTGACCTTGGCGGGTTTGAGGAGAGATAGAGGACGGCCTAAGAAGTATTGGAGAGAGGTGATCAGGCAGGACATGGAGCGTCTCCAGCTTACTGAGGACATGACCTTTGATAGAAAGGTGTGGAATGAATATTAGAGTTGTAGGTTAGAAGGTAGCTTAGTATTTACCTACTCCGTACGGGGTATTAGGCTAGTTTGTTAGTGTTTTGTTTTCGTATGCTAGTATTACATGTTGTGTTCTTATTATTTTTCCACTCCAGTTTCCTTGTATCTTGCCCTTTTTATCACTTTTTTTCATTTATTTTTATGATCATATCTTTATGGCTTCTATTAATGTCACTGTTCTATTTTCTTTTTTCATCTTTTTGTGCTGAGGGTCTATCAGAAACAACCTCTCTATACCATAGGGTAGGGGTAAGGTCTGCGTACACACTACCCTTCCCAAACCCCACTTCTGAGATTACACTAGATTGTTGTTGTTGTTGTTGTAATTGAAGCTACATCCAAATTTATCAAACTTTTAAATGATTTTACTTGGTTGCGCCCAGATGAAAAAAAACTAAGTTGTACTCAACTTAGTGGGCGTTTGGACATAAGAATTGTAAAATTCCAAAAAAAAGTGAATCTTTTTTCAAGTAAAATGGTGTTTGAAAATTAAAGTTGTGTTTGTACATGAATATAATTAAAGTCGTGTTTGAAAACCTGTGTCATGGTTACAATTTGGGAATTCATAATCACAACTGGTTCACATCTGGCTTCATTCTTCATACCTTCCATCAAATAACTGTAAATCTTATTCATTTTTCAAGCCCTTGTAAGTTGTAACACAACAATATGGTAGCCTCTCCAGACAACAATGCGGCTGACGGAAGAACTGAAGAACAAAAGGCGATAGACGAATGGCTTCCCATTACTTCTTCTAGGAATGCAAAATTGTGGTATTCTGCATTCCACAATGTTACTGCTATGGTTGGAGCTGGTATCCTCGGTCTTCCTTATGCCATGTCAGAGCTCGGATGGGGACCTGGTGTAACAGTGATGGTGGTATCATGGGTTATAACATTATACACACTATGGCAAATGGTTGAGATACACGAAATGGTTCCAGGGAAACGTTTCGATAGATATCATGAATTGGGGCAACATGTTTTTGGTAACAAGCTCGGCTTATGGATCGTGGTGCCTCAGCAATTGGTTGTTGAAGTTGGCCTTGACATTGTTTATATGGTGACTGGAGGAAAATCATTCCAGAAAATCCATGATTTAGTCTGCAAAGATAATTGCAAAGATATCAAACTGACTTATTACATCATGATATTTGCTTCTGTCCATTTTGTGCTTTCTCATCTTCCTAACTTCAATGCCATATCTGGTGTGTCTTTGGTAGCAGCTATCATGTCCTTAAGTTACTGTACAATTGCTTGGGGGGCTTCAATTGATAAGGGTGTGCAACCAGATGTGGAATATGAATACAGGGCTGAAAACACAGGGGAAGGTATTTTCAACTTTTTCAGTGGATTGGGAGAAGTGGCATTTGCATATGCAGGTCATAATGTTGTGTTAGAAATTCAAGCTACAATCCCTTCAACAGCTGAGAAACCTTCTAAAGGACCAATGTGGAAAGGAGTTCTTGTTGCTTACATTATTGTGGCTCTTTGTTACTTCCCTGTTGCTATTATTGGCTATTGGATCTTTGGGAATTCAGTATCAGACAACATTCTTATCTCTTTGGAGAAACCTACTTGACTCATTGTCTTGGCTAATGCCTTTGTTGTTATCCACATTATTGGGAGCTATCAGTTGTATGCAATTCCGGTGTTTGACATGCTTGAGACTTACCTTGTAAAGAAACTTAAGTTCAAGCCAACTTGGTACTTGCGATTCATGACCAGAAACCTTTATGTTGCTTTCACAAAGTTTGTTGGAATCATCTTCCCTTTCTTTGGGGGAGGATTTGCTTTTGCCCCAACAACCTATTTTCTCCCTTGCATCATGTGGCTTTCAATCTACAAAACAAAGAGATAGGGTCTCTCTTGGACTACTAACTGGATTTGCATAATAGTGGGAGTAATGTTGACTGTTTTAGCACCAATTGGTGGCTTAAGAACCATCATCATACAAGCCAAGGATTACAAATTTTTCTCTTAGGCATCTGTCGTGTGGCACCTAGCTTCGGAGAAAAAGGTGATTTCTAATTAAATAGATGTGTGGTAAATCACATAGATACTTGGTCTGTGTTTTGGGCTTGTAATACATTTTCGTGTTGCTTCTTGTGTAATGTAACTATAATTAATGTTATATTACTGTCAGGAGCATTTTCAAAGTGGCATTTAAAATATATATATATATATATATATATATATATATGTATATATATAATTTTGGGTTGTTTTTGAAGTTTTATAAGTGATCTGAATGAAAATTTTGGAAAATAATTTTTTGAAGTTTTTAAAATTTTTGAAAAATTATAAAATTCATCTTCAAGTGAAAATTGAAAATTTTATGACCATTCTAAAAAAAGTAAAAAAAATTAAAAAAAAAAAGTGAATTTTTTTTATATCCAAACGGGCTCTTAATAAATTCAACTTTAGATGGGTTGGACGAATTACACATGCATGAGCTAAACTTGAAACCTTCAAATAAAGTAATAGATGCGACTAGATTTATATTAGATTAATGAGAATATTACAAAAAAGTAGGGTTATATAAACTAGATAAGTACATAAAATATACTCATTTAAAATTTCAAATGAGCGGAGAGTATTCCACAAAATATGCGTGGTTAGATTTTCACTTTTCCATTTCCCTCTTCCGTTTTTCTGACCCCAATGTAATGAAATTTTTTACAATAGTTGGCCAAAAAAAAAAAAGAATTTTTTTTCAAAATAAAAAAATTAGAACTTATCCCGAATCTACTTTATGTGAAGAAATTTTTTCTCACGTTCCCTAATATAAATAACACCAACTTTCTCCTTTTTCCTCTGCATCGCCCAACCCTCTCAAACACCAGAGCCCAAGGGAAAAGAAAAAAGCAAACAACAATCTAATACCCATGGCTATGTCAGCTGCCACCTCCCGATCTTTCCTCCTCAACAACCCCACCACCCACCAGAACCACCCAACCCTCAAATCCACCACCCATCTCGCCACCTTCCCCACCACCCATGTCCACCCTACCACCACCCTCACCTCTACCTATAAATCTATTTCCATCACCTGCTCAGCCGCCGCCACCACAACTACCCCCCTCCAAACAGCCTCATCCTCCACCTCCTCAGATCGGGTCTTCAACTTCGCTGCGGGCCCCGCCACTTTACCAGAAAACGTCCTCCAAAAAGCCCAAGCCGACCTCGTCAACTGGCGCGGCTGTGGCATGTCTGTCATGGAAATGAGCCACCGTGGTAAAGAATTCCTCTCCATTATCCAAAAAGCCGAATCAGATCTCAAAACCCTCCTTAATATCCCCGAAAACTACGCCGTTCTCTTCCTCCAAGGCGGCGCCACCACCCAATTCGCCGCCCTTCCCCTCAACCTCTGCTCACCGGACGACGCCGTCGATTACGTCGTCACCGGTTCGTGGGGTGACAAGGCATACAAGGAGGCAGTTAAATACTGCAAGCCTAACGTCATTTGGAGTGGTAAATCTGAAAAATACACCAAGATCCCGGCTTTCGATTCTCTACTACAAACCCCAGGTGCCAAGTATTTGCATATATGCGCCAATGAAACTATTCACGGAGTTGAATTCAAGGATTATCCTAAACCCATTAATGAAAATACCATTCTTGTTGCTGACATGTCATCCAATTTCTGCTCAAAGCCAGTTGATGTTAGCAAATTTGGTGTTATTTACGCTGGTGCCCAGAAAAATGTTGGTCCATCTGGAGTTACAATTGTTATAATAAGGAAAGATTTGATTGGAAATGCACAGGAAAGTACCCCTGTGATGTTGGATTACAAGATCCATGCTGAGAACAATTCATTGTATAATACACCCCCTTGTTATGGGATTTACATGTGTGGGCTTGTATTTGAAGATCTGTTAGCTCAAGGTGGATTGGTGGAAGTTGAGAAGAAGAACAAGAAAAAGGCTGAGATTTTATACAATGCTATTGATTCAAGCAATGGGTTTTTTAGGTGCCCGGTTGAGAAATCAGTGAGGTCATTGATGAATGTGCCATTTACATTGGCTAAACCAGAATTGGAGGCTGAGTTTGTGAAGGCAGCAGCTGCTGAGAAGATGGTGCAGCTGAAAGGGCATAGGTCTGTTGGAGGAATGAGGGCATCAATATACAATGCTATGCCTTTGGCTGGTGTTGAAAAGTTGGTTGCTTTCATGAAGGATTTCCAAGCTAAGCATGCTTGATTAGTATCTTGTTGTGTTATATTTTGTCTTTTATGTTTTCATTATTTTCTTTTGGTGTCTCTATGTTCTGTTGGTTTATTTGGGTTTATGAGTCAAAATGAATGATACTTAAGCATGTGTTGGTCCTAGTTTTTTAGAAATATTGAAACTATTATTAGTACTAAAAGCTTAATGGAAAAAAAGATTTTCTTTTGCTTTTTCTTTCATGGTTGAGCTGTTGGATCTTTCACTTTATGAGGAAAGATTGCACTATGATTGAACAAGTGAAGGTGAGATCTTTTCAAGATTTGCAGGGGTTGTTTTGTAGACTTGTAGGGGCAGAACAGTATGACGAATTTATTCTGTTTAATATCGGACGTGCCATGTTATTTGTTAGTGTTACTGAATCATGAGAGATCCGCACACCTTAGATTCCAGTTTTCAACTGTTGTTGACTTCTAACTTGTCGGTAGTGTAGTTGTCCCATTGATTGCTGCTTTGGGACCTGCTACCAACCTCTATATAGGTATTAGTTACTCCATCCGTTTCATACTAGACGAGGTAGTTTGATCCGACATAGAATTTAAGAAAAAAGAATTTTTTTTGAAACTTGTGGTCTTAAAGCTTAAGGGGTAAAAAGTTTGTGGTGTCATGATATTTGTGTGACTATAAAAGCTTCTCATTAAGGGTAAATGGGTAAAATAAAAGAGTTTAAAGTTGAATTATTTCCAAATTTAGAAATGTATCATTTTTTTTGGAACAGACCAAAAAAGAAAATACTTCATCTAATATGAAATAGAGGGACTAATAAGTTATGATCTAAAATAAAGATTTTCGCAAACTTGGTTAAGTGAAATTGCTAATAACACCAATAGCAAAGGGGTTGGTAGGAAGGAGTTTATAGATGAGAATATTGATGAAAGGATGATTAGCCAAGAACCGTGAATTCAGGACAAAAATTGGATCAAGCATTTTGTACGTGAAATTTTTGTATAAGCCAAGTCAAAAGAATTTGAAATCACAAACAAAAATGATGTGGGTTGAGTGGCCAGGCCCAAAGGATAGCAAGGGAGAAATGTATAGGAACTCCTTTGGTGGGTATGATTAGGTCTACGCAAGCTGATTCGAACATTGTTCATTATTGATATAATCAATGGTATCAGAGTCATCCACCACTCTCTTTACCCACCGTGCCTTGAATGTTGACGTCGGTATTGCAGTGTTCGCTCGGGGCTAGAAATGTCTAGCGCATAGTCGTCGAGGACGACGGATGCGGAGCACGGTAGTTTGTTATGGTCTATTGCAAGGAATGGAACTTGAGCCCCACATCGGTACTACAAAGTGCTGATGTGGGGTTTATATAGTTATGATCTCTTCCACCTCAATAGCTAGCTTTTGGGGTGTAGTTCTCTTTAGGTTGTATCAAAAATGAATTTCTAGGAAGTCACCCAAGTTACCTAGTTTTCTCGACACTCTAAAATGGTTTCTTTCAAAAAGGTACTCCCGAGCAAATTTAAAAGAAACTTAACTTTTCAAATTGAACCATGACTAAGGATGTGTTCTAGTGGTTAATGAAATAAATGAGAATTTTGAGTCTTAGGTTCAAACCATGACAGGTATTCCGTGGAATTAGTTGAGGTGCGCACAAGCTGGCCCGGCTACCACGGTTATAAAAAATTGTAACTTCTAGTTAGGGGTGTTCAAATTGAACCAGAAAACCGCACCAAACCGAAAACCAAACCAAACTGATTAAAAAACCCGACTAGGTTTGGTATTGAGTAAAAAAATCCGAACCAAACCGACATATAAATATATAAATTTTATTTATATTTTTAAGACTTTATAGTGAATTTTCTTTAGAAAATGTAGAAATATTTGGGATCCTCTCATGTATTAACCTTGAAAGCGTAAATTAACGAAAAATTATTGTTAGACGACTAAGAAAATAACTATCATGTGTTACTAAAAAAATTTCCATTAGAATATTTTAATAGATCATATGTTTGTCAATTTTTTTCCATATTTACTAAACATATATTCACTTATCAAAGTTTTATCTATAATTTTAACAAAGTAAGATTGAAATAATATTCATGTAATCCGAAAACCCGAAAAATCTGACAAAACCGAATCAATCCAAATCGATATAGTTGGTTTGGTTTGGTTTTGATAAAAACTGAACCAATCCGGTCCATGTACACCCCTACTTCCAGTAAGGTGTGTATTTGGAAGTTAAATATACTAATTCAAATTAGTAAAACTTATTTGAATAAAAATACTAAATCACGATGAAATACCTTTCTAATTATTCTAGTTAAGTACTATATTTTGAATTATTCTTGTTAATATTGTGTGAATTTACGACTCTTTAAATGATTTGGCCTTCCCTGCTCATAAAATTGTCCGGTCTAGAGGCACATCCCCCCCCCCCTCCCCCCTCCCCCTTTTTTTTAAAGGGTGCCTTTCAAACATTAATTATAAACGCTACCCGCTAGGGTATAAAACAGTAGCATTGTTTACCGGGTATACTAGTTCCCTTGCGCTATGAGCATAACTAGTACTATTACAATTCAAAACCTCTATTGAGAAAACAGTTCTTGTGATGTCTGCCCAAAAAGCGAGAGTAGCAAACATCGGAGGAACTGTTGTTGCAAAAAGTTTATCAAAAAAAACCTTCTTGACACCCTCTTTTGCCAGCAGATCAGCTACTTTGTTCATCTCCGTGCATATCTCCCTTTAACTATTGGGTCTGGTTGTAATTCACCCATTTTAATCTGAAAAATTACATTGGTGGTCCTCCTTGGGAACTGATCATTAACTACTATAGCAGTTTTTACTTTGTTGCAAAATAGGCTTCTTCTTCGTCAAAAATATCATAGTTCCTCAATATTGGAAACTTGGAATCCTTACTTGAGAGTGGAAACTGAAATTAATGATTGATTATTATTAAAATTATTTGAATATTAATATTTTATGCTTAAATTTTTAGTTCAAATATTGATTTAGTGATTTATTTGAAAATTCTAAAAACTCTATTATTCGTCCTTAAAAAGTGTTGAAAAATACAAAGTGGGCCTTGATTTAATGTTAATTTACGAAAATGGTGATTGTGGATCATTTGTGTTGGTATCTAGAGGTTTTATTTTAAATTTGAGCTTATTTGGAGAAGATTCGGGGGTGATTTGATCTAAATTAGAATTGCAATTTCGAAGAGCACTTTGTTGAACAACACAAAAAAGTTACAACAAGGGAAATGACATTATATAACCGCTCTTAAAATAATAGCAGAAAAAATATATACTTTTTTGTATATTTCTTTGTATATATATATATATATATATATATGTACATTCTGTATGTTATATACAAAAATTATACAAATTTTATATACTTTTTCGGCTATCAAATGTAACTATTTTCTGACACGGGCTAAAAGTGATGGGATAGACTTTGATGAATAATTTAACAGACATATCATTTGCAGATGACAAAAACTTATGCCAATCTGATAGAGTTTCGTGAACAATTGGACAAGCACAAAATCATGCCAGCTGGGTAGAATTTGTAAAAAAAAAATACTCCTAACAAATAGGTTGAATGCATAACATAAAGTCATGACAATATGATTGAGTTAGGTGAATAATTGAACAATCACAAAGTCATATTAACCTGATAGAGTTAATAAATAATTAACAATACTGGTACAGTAAATATAGCATAAAATCTTCAAATCCGATAGTGAAATCCCTGACAAGCAATAAGGATGTGTAAGGCCAAGGGTCATCTTCTAAATACATTAGAAAACATAGACAATATTTAAAGATTAACCCTAGGGTCATTTCTGTTAATCACCCATTTTAATCTCTCCAGTCTGGTGCTTGGGATATCAAAATAGAACTAGTGAATCTTCCATATTTTCCTTCTTTCGGGTGGAAAAATAGGGCAAAAGAAGATGAGTTAGATTCACCATTCAAGATCCAGTCATTTTCTATATCACCAACCCCAACTATGACTCAAGACACTGATGGAAGCTTTACAAGTGAAAACGTGCTATTGTTAATGCTTCATTCTTTAAGATATAGTCTACAAGTCAAATACGTGGTTGTCATTATAGAGGCGGATCTAAGATTTTAGATCTATGGGTTCAGCATTTAAAGTTATGGGTTCATATCTACTATTTATTACAATTTTACTGATTTTTTATACATAAATTTATGCTCCCCGTTAAAAGTATTGGGTTCAGTTGAACCCGATGGTTCTATACTGCATCCGCCACTACTTGTCAAGAATCCCTCTTGCTTTGCATCTTCCTCCTTATTATAGATAGTTTAAATACTAGACCACAACTCTAGATCAATTTGCTCGCCCCGAAATAAAGCATTTATAATGACCTAACTAATGGAAACTGCCAAAGGGTAAGACTCCTCATTTGCCAATTACGGCAATGGAAGCTGCATTACGCTGGAGCAAGTTGCATGTTTACTGCTTGGCTAAAGACATTGTATAACATGCGAATTTGACTAATCTTTTGGTCTAGGCATAGACATCACATCTAGTATTGCAATTCTCATTTGAAACTTCCAACTATAGATATTCAATGAAAATTTTCAAGTTCGATTGATGTTTAACTGATAAATATTGGCTGATCATTGTTTTTCTTTTTTCCTCTGATTTTAGCAGACGAGTTGTACAAGCAATCGTATAATTTAAATAGATTTACAAGATGCATAGTCTAGCATACACATTTATTTTGACAATCAGCCAGAGAATCATAACAGTCATCGCACCAACACCGAGAAAATCACCCCACCAGCAACTGTTTTTATGCACGTAGGCGCAGCATTAAAGCTTCTCCTAATTACAACTATGACTACCCCTTACACAGCGCTTAAATGTGATAAGCAATTGGCTCCATAGCGGTAATCAAATAACCTCCGGCAATCAGAAAGTAAATCTTTGATTTCACTTTTCAAAATAACTCTTCCACTATTATTTCATGATTTTAACAAATGTAATCTTCCCTCTCTCTACACCCAAAAAGGAAAAATGGAAGAACGAAATACCACTGGTATACAACTCAAGTGAAGAACGACAAAGGATGCCCTATTCTTGCCTGTATCTCGTATTGCGTTTTTTCTGCTTTTCTTTTGCATCCGTTCTATACAGTAAACATAATCTCTTTTCACACGGCATTTCTTTGTTAATTACATAAGAACACAAAAATTTCCTCTACTGCAACTCTGCTTCCACGTCGGCTCCAGGCTATCCAATCTACTTGAAGCTGGATTATACAACATATAGCACCTCTGCAACCATCTAATGGCTATTAAGAGAATGAGAATCTAGAAAACAGTGAAGTCCCAGATCCTGAAGTATCTTTTGCAGGGCTGGCTTGAGCTTCTATAGAGGAGCGATATGCTTGTTGGCACTTCCGCATCTGCACGAGTAAACTCATGAGGTTTTCAGGTTATTACACTCCTATGGTTTTACTCAGTATCGACGTAGGAGTATTTAACAGAGTAAATACCAGCATGAGACTGAAAACTGCAAAAAGTTTCTGCTGCATATGCCTTCCAAATTAAAATATACGCAAGTGATAGCACATTTTGCAATTTCTACTCATTTTATAGAACTGCTTTTTGCATTTCATAAACACATAAGATGATTATCTGAATAAGTTTTCTATATCTGCAGTTAAAATGCAGACACTTGCCGACGTCAGATGAGGTAAAAGGTACCAATCACAATAAGTCTCCATGTTCCTATGTTAACAGATATTCATGAATATTATCGAGATATATTGACATAACCATCAGCAATATTTTAAAAATGAAAGCAGTAGTTTACAACTACAATTGGGTAACAAGAATATCACCTCCTCAGGACTGAACTGGAGAAGCATTGCAACCACAGGTAACAGAGCCTCTACTTCACCTGTGAAATATTTATCACAAACAAGTAAATAATTACGTATGGAAACATTTAGTTCAACTGAAAATGACTCCTGCTTTTGCAGGGAACAGATTTTAAACCTTTTCAGTGTAACACTGAAAAGTTACCTGTCTCGAGAAGTTTTAAAATGACATTCTTAAGATACGTCATATCTACCCCTTCCCTCTTCTGTGATCTATCCATGTTTCTTAGCTCTTCTTTCAACTTAGCTACCTGCACTCATAAAAGCAAACTTATATTCGAATCAAAATCAAAGAGGTTGTCTAAGCCGACAAAAAAAGATTCAGCTGCCTAAGCCCACTCAAACATTAAACCAATGGCCAAACAACTCAAGCAACCACTCCCCCAGCCAATCCACAAGAAAGAAGATAATTAGTTATTGAGACGGAGTACACCAGTTAGAAGAGAACATGATGTATATTGACAGATACAAGACTTCTATATTAGACATACCTGCTGGTTGTGGAGACGATTTTCACGCTCGAGCTCTTCTATCTCCTCCTGAATCAATACATCAGAGTCTAAAGAGGGAACTATCTCTTAAGAATATTTGATGTTCTTGGAGAGAATAACTTACTTGAAGTGCGAGAATGTGACGTTGTGACTGAGAAAGCTCTTCTTCTCTTTGCGCTTGCTGCCTTGCCAAAACCTGAAAACCAAAGACATTTAAATAAGCAATGGTATTGACTAGTGAGACAGAAATGGAGTCTTTGAGTGCTAAAAACTAATGTTCAATAACCAAAACCCGGATACAGAGCTTTTGATGAACAAAAAAAGTTCCATCCACTCAAATTACAGATTGGAATGTGGTTATACTGTCTTCCAATGGCGTTACCAACTTGCACTGTAAATATGTCACACAAACAGAGGCTGAACCTTTTACCTCTATTATGAATCCATCTTCTTCTTTTTTGTCTAGTTTAACCACTCGGTACCCGAAGCTCACTAACCTAACTGATCCCCATTCGTGCTAGGTAGGCCCACTAGGGGGGGGGGGTAATATGCTCCCTACTGAAAGATTCTCCATTCCTAGGGCTTGAACCTAGACCTCTGGTTAAGAGTTGAGGGATCGAAACCTCACACCATACCCACTTCATTATAGCACCCTCAAGGCTAAGAAATTATTTGGCAGTCTATTAATACACAAAAACATAAATTTACAAGACTTTCACAGAACATTACCATATTGATGACTCAACTTGCATGTTGTAACTATCGAACGAAATTTCTTACATGTGGAGGGTTTGCAAGGAGTACCTCAAATACCTACAAGATTTTATAATGTTGATTCGATAACTTCCAACCCCCAGATAATTACTTCTTTATTAGGTGGAAAGAAGACTGAAATTCTTTCTCCTCACCAGGGCGTGCGCAGGATTTTTCATAAGTGGTGTCGACATTTAAAGAAGTAGACAAAGAAACAAATATAGTAACGACATCATATTTTTTTTAAAAAAGTACCTTACTATAACTCTCCTAGATGAGTTCTCATATTTTGGAAGGTATTCATAACAACCTCATTAGGAATAAGACTAAATACATCATTTTCTATGTAAGGCACCAAACAGCTACTGAAAAACTCATCATCCATTCGACTCTACAAATCGGTCTTTAATCAACTTCATTGCCGAAAAAGCTCTCTCAACTGTAGCAGTAGTAATTGGCAAAAGCAAAGCAAATTTCTTAAGTTGAAAAACAAAGAAGATAAGTCACATGTTTCTTTGTCTCCACTAGTTTTATGGAAAGATTACCAAGTTCCCTAAGGCCTGAAAAACTTTTATCATGATCTCGGACATCACAATGTAATTCTAAAACTGAAAGCCCGAAAGCGAAGGTCGACCATGGCATCTAATTCTCTAATTAGTAAAAGTGTGCTGCTTTTGGAAAAACGGAAACCATATTGCTCAAAAATGAAGCTGCGAAAGCCTTGAACCGCTGACCACTGCCTTAAATTTCAGAGGATTTACCAGTGAACTAACTATGTTGCTTTGACTAAGTTTTGTCATTTTATTTTACTTGTACGCCTTTTTTCTTTTGCATATTACTTATATATATTTAATAAAAAAAATCAGCGAAGCGGTGTCGGATGACACCGCTTCAACAAGGGTAAATCTGCCCCTGCTCCTCACGTATGTCAGTAGACCTTTTGCATGTACTCAAATGATTCGAGAAATAGAAGTCAGTCCTACTCCTAAACATTCGTACATAATCGAACGGCAATGCCTGTCCCCTGACATCCAACTATCGTCTTCAAAGAATTGCATAAAGCATGTCAGACCATGTTTGGACGGACTTAAAAACTGTTGCCACCCATACCATCTATATCTCACTCTTTTTTATTTCATTTTTCCCCTTCGCAGTAACTTGATGAAAATATTGCACAATAATGTAATTAGAAAATTGTAAATACTAGAATCTGTTGTTCAGCAGCTGAGGTAGTCGAATTTGGAGCATCCTGCTTGTCATACACTGTACAATCATTTCCAAGAGCAGTATTAGTCACTGAAGCAACTACTTAAGAATTCTCTTTTAAACTGTAGAATGAACTAAAAGGTGCTGAAGATCTTATACCTGCATTGGAATTGCCATAATGATCGGCCTGGGATTTGCAGAAGAAAGATAATGATTTTAACAGAATGCTTGAATACAAATGTTAAATAGGTGCATTGCTAAAGCAGATACATGAACGACTCAGTATGAATAGATAATTGGAGACTAATTCACACTTACAAAGGATTTGGACTGAAGTTTGTGGCGAAGGTTCTCGTTATCATCTAGAAGTCTAGAGATCTCATTGTCCTTCTCCTCAATCATCTTATCAGCAAGGTCACGGAAAGAATCAAGCTCTTCCTACAAGTTAAAGAACTCAGTTTTAGTAACTCAGTATCACTAAAACTAAAAAGTGTTATGATCATAATATGATTTTAAATCAT
The DNA here is from genome assembly GCF_000393655.2 of Nicotiana sylvestris. Taxonomy (NCBI): domain Eukaryota; kingdom Viridiplantae; phylum Streptophyta; class Magnoliopsida; order Solanales; family Solanaceae; genus Nicotiana; species Nicotiana sylvestris. Next base: position 71,385,127 of record NC_091058.1, read on the forward strand.
TACCTTCAGTTTTTTACAGCTTAGTTTGAGGTCCTCTAGTTCTTTTTGAACATCATCACTGGAGGTAACCACACTCTCCGCTTTAAATGCATCACATCTCACTGCAAAATAGTATCTTGAATGATATATCTGTTTGGAAGCTAAATAACTGGCAATACATAAAATTAAGATTACATCGCCATGTTTCTTCCACATTGTGAAGGTTTATTTCCCATGCTTCCTTCTCTTTTTGGTGGGCAGAAAAAGCAGAATTGAGCTTCATTTCCATGCTTCTGATCTGTTGCTCTGTAGCACGAAGAGCTTCATCTCTGGAAAGGATTTGACGGATAAGTGTGTTAATTCATTCTCCTAAAGCAATAAAAACTAAATCAACTCTGTAAAAGCTCACTGTACTTCAACAATTTAGATTCAAAACAATAGAGCCTGAAGGAGTGAATGAGCTAAGAGTGAGTCAACGTGTGTGAGCTTAATATTCAACAAACAGAAGAAGATAACAAACTGCAACCAGATTTATTGAGATGCATACTGTGAATGTCTGGAAAAAGCACATCAAAAACAAAACCGCGCAAAATTTGTTTTCAGGTCAATCTGGACATTGAAACAAGTCATCAAACTCGGATTACCTGTCTGAAAGTTCCTTCTCATGATTAGCTAAAGTGTCCTTTAGATCTTCAAGGGCTTTATCCCTTTCAGAAGAGACTGACATTACCTCTTTCTCAGCCTCCTAAAAGAGCAAAGATTTTAATGTTTTAGCAACAATTAAACAACCTTAATGTTAAACTGTTAATCCAAAGCATTTCGCATGTTAGATAGTAACACCAGGAAGCATGTACCTTCAATGCTTCCTCAAGTGCTTTAAGTTGTTCGTTGTCCCTAGCAGCAGCCAATTCTGCATCCTTTCGCTGAAGAAGTGCGTGAGCACGAGCCTTGTAAGACGAAAATTCACTTTGAATGCGATTGATCTGCAAGTTGCCATAGAAGAGCAAATCATGATACATAAGGCAAAGAGCCTTTGCGTCAACATTTGGTATCGCAGTAATAAATATTAGCCCACTTTTCATGCAAGAAACTCTCTCTAGGACCAAACTCCTACGGAGGGAATAGTTAAAGTCAATGATGAGTTATTCAACATCCTAAACTGATTCTAAAAAAGAGCTACACAACATCCTAAACTCGCCTAATTCTATTGAGGGGTTTGGTTATGGACAAGTAATACTGGGATTATAATGTGGGAATTAAAGAATGATGAAATTATTTAATGCATATGCATTTTTGGGTAGATTTTTGGTTAAAGAAAGCAGTCTAATAACCAGCAGAAACAGAAAAGAGTAATAAGCATCAAACATCCATCAACTTGGAATATCTCCGACTAAGGCCTATTTGCTTGCTGTTGATTCTGAAACTGATTCATTTTTTTTTATCAGGCAAAGCTCTGAATCTAAATCATCGAACGCCAGCCTATTGAGTGCATTTTTCTTCTTTCACAACCACTTATTAGCTATTAATAGGTCTAAGTAATTCGGATCTTGTACAAAATCTTAAAATCATTAAGACCGTTCACTTAAAATTCCAGTGAATATCTTACCACCCCCAACCACCACCGCGCAACCACAACCACCAACCACCTCCACCTCCACCACCAGGCACCAGCTACCTCCACAACTGTCAACCATTACCACCAAATAACCAACCACCTCCACCGCACGACCACCAGTGCTGACCCCCAAACCACCTTCAAAACTAGTCACCACCACCAACTGCCTCTACCACCAGTCTCCTCTGCACAATCACCACCACAAACCACCTTCACCACTACCAACCACCTCTACCACTAACTTCTATTGCACAACCATCACCTTCACATCAGCTCTGCCACCGCTGCACAACCACCATCTCCAATCTCCTCCATACAACCACGAGCACCACCGACCACCTTACAACTATTATAGCCGACCACCACCGCCGCCAGTCACTGCTGCTAGTTTTTATAGTGTGATTCATCAATAAACAATTTATATAACACCATGTTAATAAATATTTTCTAATGTTTTGTAGATATAATATTTATTAGCAATTTATTTGAATTATATATATATGAGTTTTTAAATAAAGATAATCAACATGCAATTGCTGGAGAAAACAATCCTAGTTATTCAGCATTCAGATCTTGATGCAACATCTTAAAATTCAGATGTGTATATACATTCAGTCCTCGTAATCTGATAAAAACAAATGGGGCCTAAACATTTGCGAGAGGACGAAAAATACGAGTTAGAATAAGAGATTAGAATTACCTCTTCTTTGGTCGCCATTAATTCAGCCTCTTTTGCGTTTAACACCCGAGACTGAGCTGATAATTCTGACTCCAGCTGACCTACAATGAGGAAAACAAGTATAAGATCCAAATTCATCTCCTAAAACAAGGTAGAGTCAGACCTATCTGTAACAACATCCTTATATAACAACACTTCACTATAAAAGCCAAGTTTTTCTGAAACCAAATTTCATGTTCTGTTATAATATATGTTTTCTATAACAGCAATTCGTTATAACATCCAAAAATATCTGGAAGAAACGAGGCTGTTATAGAGAGGTTTGACTGTAAATAACCAGAATACAGGGATGTACTTCTAAATTTGGCTACTTCAATCTCGGCACGGATGCAGTTACTCTCAGCAATCTCCAGCTTTGTTCTGAGTGAATGGCAGGTGGTTTCCCAACTATCTTTTTCTTTCTCCTGAATGAATAAAAAACATTACAGTTGTAAAAAGATATAAAAAAAAAAATAGTTTACACATCTTAGCAGAGACGAGAGAAAATGAAAATGGTTATGCCAAATTAGTTAGTTATTTGCTCCATTACATATATCACTTGACAAAAGCACAAATAATAATGGACATATGACCAAATTTGATCATAAAAGACTACATCATGGGAGATCGAGAATCGACCCTTATGGGGACATGCATCAAATTGTTAAACAAAAAGGGGTAATTTCCAGCACATATTTAACTATGTTTCCGTACTGGCTCTCGAAGCTAGATATTATGACTGCTGAGGAGTAACTGCAAAATTATTCTTTAGAAGATCAGCAGTTTCATCCACCATATTTTCCTACTCAACTAAAAAGGGACGGGTTGGGAAAGAAATTTTGGTAGGCAGAGAGTAACAAGTATAATTTGGACTCCCAACCATTAAGCTCATTATCAGGTGTGTGACTGCAATTGAAGTAGTAACTTCCTTTTCAAGTTTAGCAATCTCAAAAGGGAGTGGAACTTTAGCAACTTCATTGTCTTGGAATAATGTAATGTTCGAATGACTGACATGAATCGAAAAACATCAATTAGGAATGACTTGTCAGGTCAAATTGGCAAAAGGTGTCAGCTCATACGTGTTCACTTTTCAGATGAATAATGTCTCCTTTTAGAGTTTCAACAGCAGCTCTAAGTCTTGCTGCTTCGCCACTGGAAGCTGCATCCATCTCTGCAATCTTAGACTCCTTCTCCGCAATCAGAGCCTACAAGGAAAAACACACACTAAAACTCCGTATATCCAGAAGATACAAAACTTGAACAATTAATACATAATGACAGGATCCTGAGAATGCTATGGAACCAATAATCGGCTGAGTAAGAAATATAAACCTCATTAAATGTCATTTGTCAGATCGTTAATGCCTCATTAAATTACCAAAATATTGATGAGCAAGATGAAGTTGTTTTAAATCTCTTGTATTCCTTCCACCTCTTGTGTACAACTATGAATAGAATTATTACCCGTAGGGATGAAATTGTTTCAGTTGCTTTGCTTCTTTCAGCCAATGCCTCAGTAATTTGGGCTTCCAGACTCTCTCTTTGCTGATATAAAAGAGAATTTTATATAGGAAATAAACTACTCAGAACTAAAGAAAGAAGCTAAAGCATGATCAACAGTAATACTGCCTTTGTACCTTCTGGTGCTTTGAAGAGAGGTCATCAAGTGAAGCTTGCCTCTTCTCATCTGCTGCCTGCAGCAATACTCCCATCTCTTCTAATTTCTGCAAACCAAGATTCAGTTACATAAATGCTAATTAAAGCAAAGATCCTCCAAGTTCAAGAGGTGTATCAGAGAGAGAACTTAAACATAGGCTACCTATACCATGATAAGGCCATGAACATTAAAAATACCATGAATTTCAGAATTGAACAACTGTTTTATTTCTAGCCTTTTCTATCCAATATGAGATTCCTGGTCCTCAAATTAACTTCTAATTTCTCCTTGAAATTACAATAGCATCTCTCCAGACCTTGATAGACTTATATTGAATCTTATCCATTTAAACTGGAAAGAACACGAGGCCATTTAAAAGACAGAATGTGTCTTTGCTTCTGGAATAAACCCTGGACAACCATCTGAACATGAAGTCTGCAGAGATTTACACTGATTTGAATCTGAACCCAGCTAGGCAGCTAGCAATCTATTAAAGATGACTAAATACAAAAGATAAGAAATCACATAACCTCACCACACATGAAGTGCAATTAGTAATCGTAGTGGAAAACCCCAAAAAATAACTCAAGAAGTGGATTTTTCTTACTAGATATCTTGTTAAAACGAGAACAAATAATTAACATTGTCTCAATCTCAAAAGGATTAAATACATTTATCTGAAATGACACAAGGGGACAACAATAAAATCAGAAACTAATAATCTAAGAAAAACTCAAGAGTCTAATCATGTTAGTTAAAGGCCAGCTTGAGGCACGCTTAAGCATTGAAAGCAGGTGGATAAGAGCTTGGCCGCCTATGCAAGCTTCAATGCACCATGGTCGTCGCCTCTAAACCCACGGGATCTATCTTGAAGTGAGTAACACTATATGATAGATAACGATGATAGAGTGATGTATTAATTAGTTAATAATATTATGGATGGATATTGAGTGATTAAGAACATGAAATTAAAATTTAGTATAGAAAACTAGCAAATATCTGAATTAAACTTAAAATTGTATCTTGCATCTGAATTGGAGATTTAGAACAGTTCTTAACTTGATTGACATGAGTTTTACTTCACAAATTTCAATTGTTTGCAGTTCCCAATCCACTACTTCATTGTTTACGGTTAATTTTTTCTTACATTATACTTATAGATTTTTCGTCTTGCCTTTCTTCTCAACACCAGCTTGCTCCGGCACCATGTACTTAAAGCCGCAGCTGATAATTGGCTGTCTTTGAGCTATTTCTCCTTTGACAATAGTATTTACAAATTTAAAAAGCTTTAAAAACGCCCTTTGCCAGTGAAAATAAAGACAAATAGTAAACTTATTACTCCCTCTGTTCCAGTTTATGTGAACCTATTTCCTTTTTGGTCCGTTCCAAAAAGAATGAACCCTTTCTAAATTTGGTAACAATTTAGCTTAAAGTTACAACTCTACCCTTAATGAGAAGCTTTTATAACCACACAAATACTCTGGGCCCCATTTGGACTTGTTTAGGACTACAAATTCCAAAAGTCTTCATTTTTTTCTTAAACTCTGTACCCAGTCAAACAGGTTCACATAAATTGGAACGGAGGGAGTAACAATTTTCTTATAAAAGAAACCAGGTAAGGACAGATCAGTTACAAATGCCACACTGCCAAATCAACTTATGCTGTTGTTTTAATGAGTTCTGCCAGATCAACTTGTCTACTCACTAGTCTGAAAGCTTTCATCTAATGCCTCACACATCACTCAGGTTATCTGATTTCAGAATAGCTTTCTCGAACATGGAAATGACATAGCAAAGGATAAAAATTCATAAGCCTCCAATAGCACAAAAGTCTATAACAAGCAACCAGCTTTGGGTGTACAAACATTTAGCATTGAAACCAACCTTGATGCTAATAATCAGACTCTTTTCTTCTTATCCTTCCCCCAAGAGCCCACCTCAAACTGGAGCCCGGCCTTGTCCTATTTCTTTCAGTATTACTAATAATATTTCTATATAGCCATTTACCCGCACAATAAAAGTCAAAGGACTTTCTCGCACTACGCTTCAAGGAAGTTGAAACTTCCTGTCGTCAGATACAAAGACCAACACTCCATTTTCAAGACTAGGATTGGATCTTTCAATCCCGACCTTATGCTGAGGGAAGTGAAGACAACTCACGTGATGATCTATGCCGAGCAAATGGGATAATTGAGCTAATGAAGAGCTTGCCTTTGGTGTAATGTAAGCAGAACTATTAATTCGAATTATCAAGAAAACTGCCCACTGTTCCTGCTTTAACAAGTAGATTGAAGGGCTGGATTTATTCTGCAGAACTGACAAATAAAAATAGTGAGCATACAGTGACATTGGAAAAAGAATAGGGAGATAACTGTCTCCCTCCTTTCTTCAGGCCAGTACAGTATCCTAAATGTCTTCGTCCTCTCCTTAATTCCAGGGCCCACTGCCTATCTCCCTTCCATTCCCTCTCCCTTTTTTACCTGTGATGCAGAGGGAATAAAGATTCTTAAGTTTTTTTTTTTAGTTTACCAAACATGATAAGTAGATTAGCGATGGTTCAACCCAGTCCTATTTGGTTGTCCTATTTCTTCCTATTCCCTTGTTCCGCCTTCATTTTCTTCCTTTCTGTCTCTTCTTTTTTTACTTTTTCACGGGTATGTGTGTGTCAGGTGTGAGCACCCATGTGGCAGGGGTATATTCCTGTTTCAACTTAGAGCTTCACCACCTACGTACAGAAAATTGCATACAAGTGCCAAAAGGAACTAAGAAATGCTTAGAAGATGGGTAAAGACATAAGGTTGACCCAGGAAGCCATTAAGCAGTTGACACCATTTCTGATTATAGGCATGTAACTTGACACAAGATGTGAAAACTTTCTTAGGGCTTCATACCTGCTCTTTCTCTGAAAGCGCCTGTTGTGATGCCTCCAGAGCAATTTCTTTTGGTGCCAAAGAACGGCGCAGCTCTTCAATGTTGTCTCTGAGCCTAAAAATCAATAATTATATAAAGTGAAAATAAGTAAGCATAGAAAGTATCTTAAGATTAGAAAATCTCAAAGAAAGTTTCACATTCAGAACAGGAATACTGAAATTATTTGATATAACAAAATCGATAGAACATCAGGTACCAGCTGACATGAACTAGCTTTGCATCTAAGCAAAATTGACAATTCCAGAGCCTGATGTAACTATTTAATAAAGACTTGGCTTGCGTAAAAAAAAAAGAGAACATTGATTCTATAAATAAAGCGAGCAATTTCTACGTGAAAAAGATAAGACAGATTGAGAGAATGCAAGCTGAATAAGAGCTGAGGCAAACATATGTTCTTGATAAAAAAGAAATTGACAAAAATCAAGGCCTTCATATATTTTAACCAACTAAAGAGCCATAAATGATCATCAATTGAAGTCAAAAGCATGAATGTCGCGGAGACAGTTTTCATTCTGGTTAGGCGTGCATCCAGTCTGTCCACATGCGTAACTTCGTAGTCAGAAATACTTGAAAAATTATTTTCTCAGTAAGTATATGGACACTGGAGGAGCTCAAAAGATGATGTTGTAGCTCAATCAAGAAGTTGTTCGACCTTTGGAGCATCTTTTATTCGTTGAGTCATGCCACAGACAATTAAAGAAGCCTGTGTAAGCTGGTGTTATTGGACAGCTGATAATGCCATCAAAGGGATCTGGAAAATGATCCCAGCAACTATTTTTTGGTGTATCTGGATAGAGAGGAAACTCAGGTGTTTTAAGGTATCTCAGCTCCAACATACTCCTTGAAAGCCAGATGCTTGGTTATCTTGTTTAGCTGGAACTTTCTGACCCCTATAAATAGTACTGAAATTTTTTTGGACTTTGTTAGCTCCCTGATCTTAACGTAGCTACTCATCTATCGGGGCTAAGTAGCTAACTACTTCATCTCTTTTCTACCTACTGCATCTTCTTGATGCAATTTTAATGAAATCTTCTTACTTCATCAAAAGAAAAAATCAAGAAGTTTTTCGACATGTAGCTCTGATGGTATCTCTTTGTTCTTTTCCTTTTTCTTTTTCCTTTAAAGCTAAAAAAAAGGGGGGGACAGCCCGGTGCACTAAGCTCCCGCTATGCGCGGGGTCCCGGAAGGGCCGGACCACAAGGGTCTATCGCACACAGCCTTACCCTGCATTTTTCCTTTAAAGCTAATTTTTATTAAAATAAGCAGATAATCCATCAAAATCACTTGTAGATGAGCAGTGTCAGCTAAGCCATGAGGAGAACATACTTGTTGTTAGTACTTCGTAACTGTTGTCTCTCCATATCCATTGCTTTCAGTGCCTCCTGAGCGTGTTGCCGACTGCGTTCCAGTTCTTGCTGCAATGCAGACAGTTGAGAAGCCGCACACTCGGATTTCTCATTGACATCACGAAACTGGGCCTCAAGATCATCTTTTTCCTAAATAAACAGAACTTCGACAAAAAACAGTTAATTATTGTGATTCTCTCTTTAAAAATGAAAAAAAAAATTGAAAACAACTAACGTACAACTTGACTAACTTGTCCGTGGCATTTTTTATTTTAATTCCAAGCCAGTTGCATCTTTAGGAAGAGAAGAAAATAAGACCACATCATGACCACATTCGTGATTCCTCCACTTCATTCAAACAGCGCTTTCATGCTTATCTTAGTTGATTTAAAGTTCAGGCGAATTGAGCTCTACTTTTGGACTTGTTTTCATCAAGGACACATTTATGTTTTTAATCAGCAGCTCTTAAACTATTCCACAATGCTGTAATTCACAAAGGGCAGATTCACAAGTGAACTAGTCCGATTCTTTTGAGCTACAATTCTTTTGAACTAAGGGACAGTCTACTGAGCATAAGTAACTTACTATCAACACCAATCCAACAACTAGCAGCCATCTCAACCTATATGGAAGAGTAGGCTATCTTCCTCTACAATGTAATTTCACGTCGGATTTTTTTTTTTTTTTTTTTTTTGGGGGGGGGGGGATGATCAGGTAGTTTCACGTCGGAGTTATGGTCCACAGTGCCCCCTCTTCAATATATCATGAGTGACTCCTAGTGCGAAGGCAACGATAAGCTGAAGGGCAAGGAAGATGCATATAAAGAAGAAAAGAGTAGTAGAAATGCATGCCCCTTCGCATCTTTGGACGATTTGGAGGGAAAAGAGTTAGTAAAATTTGAAGGAGTTGATAACCAACTATCCATAAGCAAAAGTCCTCTTCGGTTTCATTTGTGTTTTTGGTTTGTGAGAAAATACTGTTATCTATGGATATTTGCTAGAATTCCGAAAGTGTTGTCCATGTAAAAAGCTTTAGTAAAGTTGACCAAGTTCTGATGAGATATTAATGAAAGACATCGACTGATCAAATAAAAGAGGATGATCTCAGAATTTACCTTCTGCACCTCTTGAATGCGCTGCTTTGCTCGTTTGTGAAGTCTGTTGAACTTTGAGTCTAGCTCTGAGTACCTTTCGTCACGTTCTTTTATTTCTTGATCCATCTTATGTTGCACTATTCAAACAAACCATTTATCAACTTCAGAATAGCTTATCTGCTTTATCAATTGAAACTAAGAAAAGAAAACCAAAATAATCTGCAACTACCAGTGAAAATACATCACTACACTTTTAGAACTTATCATCAAAGCTCAAGTTCTATATTTGATGTTGAATTTAAGCAACTTGAAGATGAAAATAGAAGTCAAAGTAAATCACAACCTTCAGCAACTTTGGCAGACAGCTCTTGGACCTTTGTGTCTGCTTCCAAGTATAGAGTCTGAACATGCTTTAGTGCTTCCTCAGCCGCACCTCGTGTTTGCTTTTCCTCCAAAAGTTCCCTCTCCAAGGATTCTATCTTCTCATTAAGATCAACTGAATTATCACTTGCCCCATTTTCATGCCCAACTGCTCTCACTTGTTGGCCAGATTCACCAGAATACAGGTTGATGTTTTGCCACCCCACAATCTGAGATTTCAGATATTCATTCTGGAAATTGAGTTCAACGAGCATTTGCACAAGATCATCATGGCTATCACCTGTCTGTTGATAACCATCATGAATTCCGTTCTCCTTTACATGATTACTCTCAATATTGAAGTTATTGATCTGTTTCTCTGTTTTGCTAGCATCTTCTGAGTGATTATCTGCAGCCCCACTATTAATATCTCCCTCCATCGTTTCGGCTTTTGCCTCAAAGAAGGAGGGCTTAAATTGTTTCACCATCAACTGCAATGAGTAACAATCATAAAACACGAAACAAATAATCCACAAATACCGCATCATGTAATTCAGCCTTGAAAGTAAAAAACGAAGATAAAGTAACACAAATATCAGCTTTGAAAGCTCCTTACTATCAACAAAATTAAAAAAGCTCCTTTTAGCCAGCTTGCGGCACCTCGATAATTCCACCGGGTACCTGCTACCTCCCACCAACACAGGTACCGAGTAAGTCTGCCCACCAAGGAAAGAACCTAGTGTTTTTTTGTCTCCGTTGATTAAAGAAGCTCCTATTTGAATGTCAAATTCTGGAAAGTAGATAGAAGTGACACAGAAAGATCCAAAGGGCAAGTTAATTCGATGAAATGGAAGCTAGTATAAGCTTCCAAACATCACAGACTATCTCCCAATCATCACCTCACATTGTTCACACCAATGTAACCTTTTTTTTTGTGCAAACACAGGAAATTGGCTCCTTCTAATTTTTTCCAAAGAACACTGGAAATTCAATAGAAGTTGAGCTTTAATAGCTGAATTCATATTTCTGTTGCTGAATTAAACATTTGCAGATTACAGTATCAACAAGATCGTACGCTTAACTAAATTGAACCACCTCAATTTTATTCACAAAGCTAAATTACCAATGCATCGACACAGAAAAAAAAGGCTGACCTTTGAAGTAATATGGATGAAGCAGTGGGGAACTGCAGATCTGGTGAAATGTACAGAGCTGCTAACAGAGAGAATTTAATGGGTTTGAGAGTGCTTATTATTAAATCTCTTTATGATTAACGTATCAATTGAGAAATCTCAATAGTCCGCAAAGGGCGTGAGAAGGCAGGGGAAAAACTCTGAGATCGCGTGAGGCGTGGGTGGAGCTTGCAGTCTCACGCTTCCCAGACTACAGCTTCCCGCATACCATCTGCGCTTCTATTTTGTCAATCCCATTTTCTAACTTTCTCTTGTTTAGTAGGAAGAAAAATATTTTAATGAAAACTATTTTGTAAATAAATATTTATTAAAGATCCACAATAATATCAACAAATTGGATAATATTTTGATGAAATTTTGGATATTAAATTAAAAATTAATAACAAGTGTTAATTGGAGTAACAAATAATGTAGAATTGTCAAATCGAACTGATCTCATAGAAAATTACTTACTAAAAGACTTGACTCACTAAGTATATGTGAGAAATTAGAATGGTTGTTAATTGGTTATCACATTATGAGAAAGTAGAGGTAACATGACGTAACCAAATCAAGTACTTCTCACAACTCATTTAAATGGGAAAAAATAATATTATTTACAACTGCTAATTGAAAATTAGCTACAGTTTCAAAAGTAATCGAGATTTAGTCACTTTTGCATGTAAAAATAAAATCTGAATAAAGACACCCTTAAAAATTCGAAAAAATTCCAGCATGACTTTTTTACATATGAAATTCCACCATGATTAAAATTTCATAATGTGTTGGATTTCCGATATAATATGTTGGACGTTTAACGCATGAGCTTCATAATCTAATATATTATGCTGGAACTTTTCGTATTCCAACTAGGGTATTTTTGTCCAAGTTTTATCTCTGCATAAAATAATGACTATTTTTAAATGACTTTGCACATTATTTTTTAACTACTACTACGAAAACTGGCTAGCCCATGCTATTTGGAGATATTTAATTGCGCAAACGACTTTAGCTATTAATTTAATATAATACATCACATTAGTAGTAGCGAAAGGAAATATTAAAGTAATAATTGAAAAGTTGGTTTGATAAATAAAATATATGGCAGTTTCAAGCTAGTTAAATTCATGAGTTTAAATGTTATATCTAATAATTTATAAGTAGAATATTAACTTTTTTTTCTACCAAGAGAAATGGGGAAAAGGATTACAAGGTGGGGGAATTGAACCCACCAATAACGTGAAAGTTCTAAGTTGTAACGCATATATCTTGAGCTTTGACTAATAGCCGGTTTGGCCAAGTAGCAAAAATAAATTTATTTTGAGAAGTGCAAAATACTTTTGGTGAGAAGTAATTTATGTTTGACTAATTAATTTGAAGAACACTTCTGAGCAGCAATTAGTGTTTTAAAAACGTGTTTTTTCCTAAAAAGTGATTTTGGAGTAAAACTATTTTTTTCTGCTTCTTTAAAACTGCTTCTGTTTCTCCTCAAAAGTACTTTTTTTTACTTTCAAAAGCTTGGTCAAACACCTTAATATTTTAGGAGAAAAACACTTTAGACCAAAAAAAAGTATTTTTGCCTCAAAAGACGCTTGGCCAAACAGGTCAGAGCTGTCACATAAACTCGATGAATTCAGAGTAAGACTATTTTCAGATCAACAAAGGAAATCTGTATTGCCGTGTTGCACTTCAAAAGACACACCGAACTGTATTTGCAAGGCTTACTGAGTACTAGACAGCAACTTGTCCCAAATATTTGCAAAGAGCCTCATTCCGGCACTAATTCAAACAATGTTGCAGATTGATGAGTCTAATATACAAATGAATCTTTTGGAATAAGAAATACATAATTCATCTTGGCACAAATTACATGGCACTACACGCAGATTGAATGACCATCAATCTAAAAAGGAGCTTTATTTTTCTTTTCAGAATCCTATATTTAAGATGGTGAAAACACTAAAACCTTTTTCACCACGTTGAAGTGAATGGGGTAAGTTAAGTCAAATGGAGTTCATTAATCTCTCATGTTGCAGCATCGTCCCTTTCTGAAGCCACAGCTCCTGTCAAGAAGAGATACAGAGCACAATAAGAATTATGTGGAAATCAGATTGCTAACCAGAAATGTAGGCCTGACTTAGCACTCATGACTGCTAAAAGTGGCAAGAAAAGTTTTTCAACAGATTTGACTACTGGAGTTTGAAAACAGAAAAGATACTGGGCAATATTTGAGAAGCACCTCACCTACTTGGGTGAAGAAAGAAAAGAGGAGAAGGCGAATTGGAATATCTATAACATCGATATCATTTATTTGGATGTGGCAAAGAGGATAGCTTGCTTCCAGGCAGAAACTGCTGTAGGGGCAAAGCTCAAGACAAACTGGATGACTGTTGGTTTATTCTAACTAAGGCAAATAAATCCCTACTTTAAGCAACATACTGCATAATGAAATCTCACCGTTGGATCTTGCTTCATTGCAGCTTATGGCTACTTGTTTAAAAAACTCCTTGCTGGCATCTGCAATATGGCAGTAAAAAGCCATGAGCAGTTAACTTCTAAGCAAAGGGAATGCAGAAAGCAATGAAATTTTCAACAATGTAAAATTTTCTGGATAATCAGTCAGTATGAGCTATCAGGATATTAGACTGGTGAGAATTCAGGGGTCTAATATGTCAACTCTTACTAATTCAAGGAAATTAGAAAATTTTCTTGCGAGAAAGTTATCTTCTAATGAAGACGTTTACTTTGACACTTTTAAATATCATCATAATTTGATGGAGTAAAGATGAATATTAATCATGACCGTAACGACCTTCCACGTTCTTTTCATTTTGAATTGTATTACATCTTACTGTCTCTGTTTAATGTTTCCATCTAGGATCTGTTTATTCAAATCTATGGCACCTTGCTTCGCTCATGTTTTGACATTATCTCTGCGTCGTTTTAGAAAAGAAAGGAAAAAATATAATCAGTAAATAATAATTTGGAGACATACTGCCAAGTGCCAACCTATATTATTCTGCTTACTTAAGCCCAAAATGGGCGGCAATTCATTGGCTTCCTAGGAGAAAGGGTTAAATGTAGAATCTCTTTTCTCCACCTTAGCATTCCCATATTCATGTAGACAAATATATGTATTTTAAACAAAGAAACTTCGATCCGATCTTCCAGGAAAACCTTTTAGAGTCAGAGACTCAGAATTCTCCCTTTTACCATCCTCTAAGACGGCAACTGCAAGACCAAAACAACCTGATAAAGAAGATCCGTCAAATTGTTCCTCCTTAAGTAAAGACTAGAGGAGCTAACTCTTGCAGGAGAGGGCAGCATTACTTTCTTTTTCCCTTCTTCTCGAAACAACCAATTTCTACTAATATTTACATGCATATGTGGTATATATATCATAATAAAACTAAACCGCAATAGAGCGAGCTTCCAAGAGAAAAGAATATACTGCCAGTCTGCTAAAACAAACATACCATGCTTCATTGTTAAAGATGGATCTTGATCATCTACATAACCAATCACCTTTGCTGGTATTCCTGTCACCATACTGTAAAACCAATAGAAGGCACATCACAACCAATTCATCATGTATTATCAGAACTATTTTACAGATAAACCAGAAGTTTAAAATATATGGTACCCCACCTGTGGGGAGGGACATCCTTCATTACAAGGGAACCAGCACCAACCATTGCACCTTCCCCAATTTTTATATTTCCAAGTATAGTTGCACTAGCTCCAATGAGTGCACCTTGACCTATTTTGGGATGCCTGTCACCAGTTTCTTTCCCAGTTCCTCCTAAGGTTACCCCCTGCCCAAAATATATTTAGGTGAAGAAAGAGTCTTAAAGAGAATTTCTACCGACAAGCATCTCCACCGACCAAATATATAGACATGCTGTGGAGAATGAATAATAAGTTATGCTATGTTTAAAGACAAATACATGAGGAAGAGCATGGGGTTCTACTGTCTATGCTGGGAGGCAATAAATAAGCTTCACAATAGGATTCAGAGATTTAAAGTTTAAGTTGGTTAGAGAGCAGGTTCACAGGGGTTGACGCTCTAGTTTATAACTCACTCATCACCTGAGAGGTAGTAAATGGAATTCTCTATAGGATTCAGGGTTTTTGTTTGAGTTGGTCAAAGCGTAGGTAAAAGGACACTTCCCTAACTTGGCCAAGGCAAGTAAAATGTTAGTAATCCCCTCCCAATTTTGTCCAGCTTTGACTTTGTGCGGTTATTAGGACAAGAGTTAAACATACAAGTCGTTCAGTAGTTTATTGCAATGACATGCGGACCTGTATTTTAAGTTTAGTGTAGAAGATTAAAATGGGAGGAATACTGATAAGTGTAACAAGCATCCAAACTTTTTGTTATATAAAGTGTATTTAACTTCCCATTTTGGAGAAGTGGATGCTATTTTGAGACTGACCAAAAAGAAATCCGGTCTATCTTTGGATGGAGGGAGTACATATTTTATGAGCTTTGACATTCAAGTTCCGCAGCTATATATAGCACATACTGATTATGGTCTAGGTGATGGAATGAATTCGTTAGGTAATAATGCACATGGCTTCCCTTTCCTTTCACGTAAAGGATTCTGCTAATTGCAACTTCTGGACATCACTGAAAATCACTACACAAACTACACGAATGGCCTTAGTGCAGAACTTTTTGGCAGGCTTCCTTCCCCCGTGTCCACAACTACATTTCCTTCTGGAGGGTGTATGAACTGATTCTAAAATATACTCTCTGCATTGCGTGTCACAGAGATTAAATCGCATACCCTAAAAAGTGACTAATGACAAGCTGCACTGTCACTTGTAAACTTAAAATTATAGAGTAAACGTGAAACACAAACTCCACTCATTGAAGGTACTTCTGAACACCTAACCAAATTCAATCAACCAATTAGAGCGCCAAAGGAATGGAATCTCCTTGCTCAACATCTTTACCAGCCCTTTACAATAGCAGAACATCGGGAAAAAACCTCCAAAAGAACGAAAGTATCTGCTGAACATAACCTTTTGCTAGCTTTTTTTGGCTAATGGGAAAACATAAAATAAGAAAAAGAAGGCAGAAGTAGAAGTTTCAATGTGAAAAGTAAGAATCAAAACAGTGCAATGAGAGCAAAGAAAAGTTAAATATAAGTGTATCAGCTGTAAGTATCCCATACACTAATAAGGCTAGCACTCGCTATTTCTAACAACCTGGAAGATACAAGACAATGAAAATGTTTGATCAATGATTTGTGTTAAGCTTGAAGAAGTCGAAAAATGTTGACAGGCATATAAACACTTAATTTACCAGTCATTATACTCAAATTTCTGTTAGATCTTTTAATATAAAGGTAAAGCGAATAAGCAAAATGAAGCAAACGCTTAATTTTCTTATCCCCTCAATCAAATAAACCATATTGCAGGAAACTTGTATAAAATGACACCAACACCCAATATAGAGGAATCAGCATAAGTCACCTGCATTAGCGAAACTCTATTCCCTATGACAGCGGTTTCACCAATTACAACACCAGTCGCATGATCCAGAAGAATTCCCTCTCCAATTTGGGCAGCTGTTTTATAGGCAAACACAGGTATAACCTAGTCATAATTATCCCTTGCGAAAGTAACTCTTGTGAGAATATAACTGATAAGAATACAACAGAAGCCATATCTTTTGTTGCAGTGTTAGGGGAGTAACTCGAACGATTACCTGGATGTATATCAACTCCAAAAACCTGTATTGAAGTGACAGTTTTATGTTAGAAGGAAGCAACATCGAGAAATAGGTGCAATGCCTGACAATGATGGCTATCACCAAGTAGAGGATATAACATTACCTCGCTAACTCGACTTTGCAACGCCAATGCCAAAACTTTGCGCCCTTGTTTCCATAATGCATGTGCAACTCGATGTGTTTGTAAAGAATGATAACCCTGAGTAGATTAGCTTCAATATCAGGAACTTGAAAATTGCAATCAAATATAAGAAAAGCAAAATTCTAAGTGGACACAGAACCATGATTATCTTTCCCTGTGCCCCTTCCTCTAGAAATCAACTAAAACGTGGTGATAATATTCAGAAATACCGGTATCAAGCATGGAGGTAACTAAGATAAGAAACAGACTTCCTAAAATATAGTTTGCCTTTCAGGACAACAGATAAAAACCAAGGATAAATTTAATGAGGTTCCTTTACAAGTTCATTGGAATATAGATGCTAATGGCTGTTGCATTTAAATAGCGTTTAGATGAAGTATGGCAATTGACAGCATTTACCAAAAGAAGTTGATGTAATGGTAAACAATAATCAACAAAATGATGCGGACATAAAAGCAGATCCTTCAGAGTGAAGAGATGAAACGGGATAAAACAAAAATATTAACAATAATTAGCTAACTAGGATAAAAGACCAAAAGAACAGCACCTTAAGGTACAAAAGAGCAGAACAATATGACAAACAAGAAGGATCCCTGTCTTTACATGCCTGTCAAGAACGAGGGACAAAAGGAACTGTCAGTACTTGTCAAAAAGTATATAAAAATAGAATATACTTTTAGAATCCCGATTACCTGTAAATCAAGTCGAATAGAACATTGGATGCACCTATCGTGCATTATTACATCAGAAAATATGTCCATTAATTGAGTTGCCAAAAGTGTAGGATTTTGCAAGCGGTTGGAAAGAACAAAACTCAATGCCCGCTCCAAACAATCATGAGTCAAAATACTCGCATACAAGAAGCTGCTTAATATTGGCTCCTTCTCTGCCTGGATCACAGAATAGAAACAACATTAAATGGTTCCAGAAATCTATCAGCTAAGAACATTTTAAAAATCTTGCCACCACTCTGAAAGCCTGATTCGCAGCTTTCTAAATCATTCCGAAATAAGTTAGGGGTAGGGGTCTTTACGCAGAACTAACAAATCGAGAGAATCAAACTACCTAAGCTTACATAGTAGATTTAGATCTTTATTTGACACATTACTCTTAATGACCGAAAGCTGAAACAATTGCATAATAGCAAGATTGTAGAAGAGACAACTGGTTTGGCCAGTTGGTCACTATGTTACTCCTTATTACTTCTTTCAAACTATTTAACTATCAAATTGTTACATTAACTCCGGCCTGAAAGATTACAAACACTTGGGACACTCAAAAACATCTATTTCATTGTAAAACTAACATAGAGCATTAGAAGTCGGATTAATTGATATAATTATCAGTGTTGAGAATTAATCTATCAGGTTACCTAAAATTAACCTCCAAGTAACCATCTATAGCATGTTTGAATCGGTAACCTGGAAACAAGGATAAATAACTTAACCCGGAAACAAGGATAAATAACTTGCTTCAACCAATTAAACTATTAGTATATACAACTTAAATCTTTAGCAATTATACCACTGATATAAATCCAATCCCAAGAACGACTATTAGCAAAAAAAAAATCGCAGATAAAAGGAAAAGAATACGAACTAAGAGACTGATGCAAAAATAAATCTTGATCCTAGTTTGTTCATTGTAACTTGAATGAAACAGTTCTCAAATTAATGTAAAGCTATGTCAAAAAGCTGGCTCATGATATACCAACAAAGTCTTGGTTTCTTCTTATCTACCTAAACGTAGGCGGAAAGATGCAGATATCTTGATTCTTGTGAAACGATGCAGGTACGGATGAATTAGTTAGGTGTACACAAGTTGTTAAAAGAAAGATATGTAAAGCTAAAATCTCGATGGATTCAAGAATACCTCCAACTTAGCTTCAAGCTTAACAGCATCCCAGATAGGGTCACCTACAGTAGAAGCTGTATTGGCAACTGAGACGATCAAGTTCGGGTCGGGCTCGGATACTCCGACAGCGTAAACTGGAAAGACTTTTTCCAAGCGGTACTCCGCCATAGCTGAATTATTAGGTCCAAAATTTTCTGGGTTTTCTTGGAGGGTTAAGGTACGCATTTGAGAAAGAGCGAACCAAGTGTCGTCGCTCAAACAAGCCATTCAAAGAGAAGAGACTAATATATGTATTTTTAGTGTTTTAATATAGGACTAGGAGCACCCACGTGTTGTAGAAAAGTACTGAAGACTCCTAGGGTTCCATTATAGGGTGCATGCAATGATGAACCGTTGAAAATGAGAGAGAAAGAGAATAAAAGGAGGAGATACGGAAGGAAGAAGAATATGATGATGATGGTAAAATCTAAAGTGTAAACACTGAACTTTTTGCTACAACCAACTAGGGGTGGGGGGGTTGGAGGTGGGGGCGTTGGAGAGTGGGGGGGGGGGGGGGGTTCAAGGGGGTTTTCATGATGTTTTGTTTTGCTTTTATCTTTTACGTTTTGGGGTTCCGTGTGGTTGATTGAGGAAGACGCAATTTTGGGACATTTTGGACCATAGGAATTTTTCGTATGTTTTAAAAGTACTTGTTTAATTTACTAACATTATTAATTAGTCTTCATTTTTTTATAAATCAAAATATATTCACTCTCTATACATGAAATAATTTTCAAAAAGTAGGCCATTTTCTAAAAACCATTTTCGATCATACTAAACACTAACAACTATATATAGTTTTATTGAACTATTTATCCATATTTTTTTTTAAAATATTTCA
Organism: Nicotiana sylvestris; assembly: GCF_000393655.2. Classification (NCBI taxonomy): domain Eukaryota; kingdom Viridiplantae; phylum Streptophyta; class Magnoliopsida; order Solanales; family Solanaceae; genus Nicotiana; species Nicotiana sylvestris. The sequence goes on from NC_091058.1 coordinate 71,404,614, forward strand.
CACTTATTTAGATCAGTATTTTTAAAAAATAGATGCGATGAGATAAATAATACCAAAGGAATAATATAAACACTCTTTTTCAGAGCATTAGAAAATTTGAAGGTATTAGCTTTTAGGACATAGAAGCAGTGGGAAAATTAAAGTTTTAGATTGAGTATACATATACACTAACAGTTTGTATTTTACATATATTGCGTTAGTCCTACATCATTTTACTCCTATAAGAAATTCAACTAACAGCATACACCTTTAGCGCATTTAGTAACTTAACTACCTGTCTACCTCTTCTTTTCTTTTCTTTTTTGACAAACAAAGATAGATACTTACATAGAGTTATGTAACATAGTTCATTACATCGTCCTCAGTGATAGTAATACTGAGGATATTCATATTGCCCAGATCGGCAAGATCACACAAAACAACAGTAGATAATTTCTTAACTAGATAAACATAACCAAGCATATCTACATCTAATTTATTTATGATATTACTAGGGGGCCTAAGTAGTAGTTGATGATGGGGGAGGTTTTCCAGTGCTTCCTTAGCCAGTCCATGTGCCACTTGATATTACCTGTCTACCTCTTCGATGAAATGCAACCTCGCAACAGTTGTCATGTGCGCATGTTTCTGTTAATTCTTTTTGTTAATTATATGTATATATGAATTATTATTTTTACATTTAATTATCTAAAACCAATTAGGCAACAGAAACTTTCTAAATTTACGAAATTCCAATTTTAGAATGAGAAAACTGAACCATTAATATCTATTTGTGGTTTTTTTATATAAAAATGATGATGATTATCAAATAAAAATAGAAATGCTGATAACATAGCCTTCAGTGTATTTACTTCCTCTTTGCAACAGTGGCTAGCTCGCTCACTAATAGAGATGTCATTTCTAAAACAGTACAAAGTGGAAGAAATATTAACAAAAGAAACGAACAAAACTGATATAGGCATTAAAAAGTGAGGATGCAAACAAAGAAGAGGAAATTTTGAATTTGCAATGATTGTTGGTGAGTAGCACTAATATCAGAAGTATGTAATCAAACCAAAATAAATTATGTACTGCAATATGATTTATTAAAATCTCACAAACAAGACAAAAGGTTTAAGAAATTCATGATCCCTTTTTTAAAATGATGGGTATACCCTACAGTACTCCCTCAATGTAACTGGTCGTTTAAAAGGCTACATACATTGGAGCATGGCCTTATTCTTATCAATGCAAAAGGCAAAGTCATTATATATTGTTGTCCCTTCGTGGCCTTCACGTGTGCCTACATTGCCCCTGTGAATGGTCTTCTCAGCAGGGATTCTTATCTCTTCCGATGATTAAAGAAAAAGGTAATTCGATGCGCATACCATTACTGTATTTATACAGCATTTGGACGCACCCCAAAAATACAACGTAGATAGTACATTATAAGGCAAATATTAGTAACTGTTTTTACTGTTCGAATCCTTAACCTATAGATCACGTCATATCTCTTCCTATAATCAAGCTTGGGATATAGAAACAAAAGACCAAAATAACTACTCCTTGACCCTTGTTTCATTTATGGTATACTTTTTATTTTCTTTTTGAAGAGAATGCTGCTTTTTAAAATTTTAAAATAATTTACTTTTAATTTTTTTATTTTATCCTTAATGTCAAAATTTTATAGTTACAAAAAAAAAAAAAGTTGAACTTGTTTAAAATTACAAGTTTCAAAAGTATTTTATTTTTCTTGAATTATATGTTTATCTCTAAACAAGTTCAAACAAAATGATATAAAGGAAATAGTATTTAAATTAATTAACATATAAACTTTCACTAAATTGATCTTCGACGTACTTAATGCCGTTGTTAGACTTAATATGTCTATCACTTCAAGAAACATTATATTATCTTCTTCTTTTTTTGGTAAGAAAGAAACATTATCATGTATTCAACCTAAAGCCTTTTTGTTTGTCCGTTAGTTATTATTCCCTATTACTGTAGGACAATGACCTGGAAGAAACATTATTGAATTTTGACAGATTGACGCAAGCCGTCCCATCATTTCTATGACGTCAATCTGCAATTTCTAATGAATGTATAACGTTTATTTCGAAAAACAAGGTGTAAAAGTTTCTCCCACAACTTGTCTAAATTCCGAAACATGCATGCTTTTTTCAGTCCAAACGAAAAAAGTAATGCTTGCACCCAATGTTTGGTGTGGTTTGACAGGATATATAAGAATAGTATTGATAAAGTGTATCAATAATGTTTGCGTTAGTTACACAAAGATTATTTTTTACTTAATGTTTGGTGTGACGTAGGGTTGTGCATGGATCGGATTGGATCGGATTTAGCCTATTTCGGATTCGGATTTCGGATTTCGGATTCTGAAAAGGGCAATCCGAATCCGATCCGAATTAACATTGGATTGGATCGGATTTTAAACTTTGGATCGGATAATTTTTCGGATTGTCGGATCGGATTGTCACAAAATTTTTCAACAATTTAAAGTTCATTCGGTGTCTCTATCTCATCTTCCATCTACCAAAACAAACAAAAAAATCAAAATAAAATCAAAAGTTGAAGAATAGAACATGAAATAGACATAAAAGACAGAAGAGAAGAGAAGAGAGGCGGAAGAAAGAGACATAAAATCAAAGTAAAATCGGAAGTTTGAGTCATTGAGACTCTTTTAGTCTTCACTGAAGAGAAGAGAGGTGCAAGAGAGGCGGAAAAATCTAAGTGAGTGAGGGGGTGTGTGAAAAATGAATAAGCATAACCCTAAAATTTTAGTGTGTATTTATATAGGTACATATAATTTCGGATATCGGATCGGATCGGATTAAAATCATACCAATCCGAATCCAATCCGAAAATCCGAAATTTCATAAAACACAATCCGTATCCAATCCGAAAATCCGAAATTTGAAATCCGAAATAGAGTGGATCGGATCGGATTTCGGATATCCGATCCAAATGCACAGCCCTAGTGTGACGTATTAAAATGCATTGTATAATTTTAAAGAAATTAATTGTTTACAAAAATGCACTCTATATTCTTTAGCTTTAAGGAACTTTAAGGATAATTTTATCTTTAATCATGCTTATACATGCATTAATAACCTTGGTATTGCTAATATCATAGTTATGTATTAGTTATATATATGATAATACCAAATATGTTGTATAACTAATACTTGCATTAGTAATACATAGGCTGAAAAAAGTATACCAAACAATGAATTAGTAATACCAAAAGCTGATGCATGTATTATTTTATCTAATGCATCCTATCAAACGACTTAGAACCAATGATATGAGCTACTTTTCTCTTGACACTAATTGTGACATCTCTCTTAACACTTTTTCAACCTATATATTACTAATTCGAATTAGATTGAAATCCATGGACTAAGAAGAAAATGAATGAAACAAAGAATCAAGAATGAAATATTCAAGCAAAGCCTAATTCAGTTTCAGTAGATCAACCAAAGACAGCCGGGGCCAAAGCGAAAAATGCTGAAAATAACAATTAGAAAAGAAACGAAAATTAAAAATAAAATAAGGAAGAAATGAACAAGTATCAAAGCTAAATTAAAACAAACACAATAGAAAAAATAACTAGCAGAGTAAGCAAAACAAAGAAGAGGGTGTCCAATTATTTATAACTAATAAACAAACTATTAATTGAAGCAATACCATATTAGAAAATGCTTAAATGTGTAAACTTACAAGGAAGTAGATAATATTTTCTTTCCATCAATAAAGCTTTACCGCAACAACAATAGTGCCAAATCGGTGTTTGGTAAATATAAACAAGTGAGTGCTAAGCAATGGCAATGTGGGATAACGGGGAAGAAACAAGGAGCTCTCAATAAAATTAGTAACCTAAAGTCAAATTTTAATAAAAGACCTAAACTTTTTTTAATTAATATTTGTATATAATTAAAAGTTTAAGACTTCTTATTAACACTTGACTTTAGGCTAGTGTTGTCTTTTTTTCTTTTTTGCACTTTGTTGTTTATAATGTAGTATGCTTACAAGACATAATGTCTTTAAGATCATTAAAGATGTTAGCTATTGTTTGCAATATATTACCTTGGATCTTGTTATAAAACTTTATTTACTAATTTGAAGATTTGAATAATTTTATTAAAAGTTCTAAAATATTTATATTAGTAAAAATTATCCATTCTTTTCTTTCTTTTTATAAAGATTTTGTACCTTTTTCATTTGTTCTAAAAAATTTAATATTGTCCAAGCAAAAGCAAATTCTTTTTTAAAGACATGACCAACTAGAAAGATAATTGAGATGAAATCTTTTAATGTTGTATTTCAGTATTTGGCTAAAATACATAGAATCATAAGATAGATAAAAATACAAGAAGAAAAAAGAAAAGTACTAGAGACAGAATCCAAAAAAAGCTGGAATATTCGGCCTTCTTTGTGTGATAGCAAGGAATAGAAATTGGAGACTCGTAATTATATAAACCTGTGAAGACTAAGTGGTTAATAAGTGGTTAATTAAGCTTGACTTTAGTTAGTTAAAAAGTAGTTAGTGGTGGGTCCCAGCTGACCATTGTTAAGTTGTTAGAACCATAGTTAAATTAGTAGTACATTGTGACGACCCGGCCAGTCGTCTCATGAGTTACCGTTCCGTTTCCCCCATTTCTGCTTTATTATGCTTCGTTATCCTGTTTTTGATGAACGAGTTGAGTAGGTTGCGTTCGGAGTGGATTTGGTAAGAAATGAGACACTTAGTCTCTTTTGAGAAGGTTCAAGTTGGAAAAGTCAACATGATGTTGACTTGTGTGTTAGAGGGCTCGGATGAGAGTTCCGATGGTTCGGTTAGCTTCGGGAGGTGATTTGCTTAGGAGTGTGATCGAGATTGGTTTTGGAGGTCCGGTGTAGAATTAGGCTTGAATTGACGAAGTTAGTATTTTGGCGATTTCCGGTTGTTAGGCGAGATTTTGATCCGAGGGTCGGAATGGAAATTCGAGAGTTGTTGTAGCTTCGTTACGTCATTTGTGATGTGTGTGCAAAATTTCAGGTCATTCGGACGTGGTTGGTTGGGTTTTTGATCGAAAGCGTATTTCGGAAGTTTTTAGAAAACTTAGGCTTGAATCCGATGAATTTTGGGTAATTTGATATTGTTTGAGGTGTTTTGATGATTGTAGCAAGTTTGAATGAGGTTTTAGGATGTGTTGGTGTTTTTGGTTGAAGTCCCGAGGGCCTCGGGTGAGTTTTGGATGGTCAATCGGACCATTTTTGGCTTTGAGAAGTTGCAGAATTGGCTGATTAGATGTTGCAGGTTTTAAGCCTTCGCGATCGCATAGGGTCCATCGCGATCGCGTAGAAGGATTTTGGGTTGGCCTGAGTTTAGCCTTCGCGTTCGTGTTTGAGGTCTCGCGTTCGCGGAGGGATTTGATCTTGTGCTTCGCGTTCGCATGTAGTGTTTCGCGTTCGCGTATAAGTATTTGGGGGTCCAGTGGTTTTGTTCTTCGCGTTCACATCAGTTGGGTCGCGTTCGCACAGGTCTGGGAAATCAAGCATCACGTTCGCAGTGAAGTCATCGCGTTCACAGTGTATTTTTGGAGTCGTGGAATTTTGCTCTTCGCGATCGCGAGGCTTGGGCCGCGATCGCGATGAAGGAATACCAGAACTGGGCAATAAGTTTATAAAACATTTCATCCGCGATTTTGAGCCATTTTTCCACCATAGTTGATCATTTTGAGAGCTCTTTGAGGGAAATTGAAGAGGGATTCAAGGAGAAGTGATTGGAGGTAAGATTTATGAACCTAAACATGATTCTATTGTGAAATTAAACTAGAAATTCATGGAACCTAAGCTAAAAATGGAAGAACTAGGGCTTGAGATTTTGAATTTTTAAATTGGGATTTGAAGGACCATTTGAGGTTAGATTTGAGAACTTTTGATATGTATGAACTCGTGGGAGGATAAGGAACCCGTTGATGTAAAAATTTCTGAGTTTCGAGAAGTGGGCCCAAAGCTCGGGTTTTGCTAATTTCGGGATTTTTGATATTTTTCGATTGTTTTCGCTTGGGCTTTGTTCCTTTAGCATATTGTGATATACTTGTTCTGATTTTGGATAGATTCGATGCGCGTGGAGCCCGATTCGAGGGGCAAAGGCGTCACGAGCTAGAGTTGTAGCCGGTTCGAGGTGAGTAATGGTTATAAATGATGTCCTGAGGGTTTGAAACCCCGGATTGCAGATCGTAGTGCTATATTGAGGTAAGACGCACGCTAGATGATGAGCATGAGGTCTTTTACTACTGGGGATTGAGACTTGGTCCGTCCCGACTGATGATTTTACTGCGTATTGACTGAAACTTATTTGTTATCATCATGATTTGGGCTAATTACCATATTTGGGCTTCGTGCCAACTATTTGAACCCTTCGGGAATTTTGACTGATTTTCCTCACTATACTTGTTAAAATTCATATCCTCAGTCATGTTTCTATCTGTTTTAAACGATTCGAGCTATTTTATCATACTATTCCTAAATGAGAGGAATTTGCAGGCTGAGATCCCTATCTTCTATTATTGTGTCCGAGAGGCTGTGAGGTTAATGACTGAGAGGGGTTGAGAACCCAATGGTGAGGATATTATATATGTTATGGATCGGGCTGTACGCCGCAGCAATACTTATTTGGATCGGGCTACACACCGCAACAATATAGCGTTTGGGCTATAGGAGCTCCTTCGGAGTCTGCACACCCCCACTGAGCGCAGTCGACTATCTATATGGATCGGGCTACACGCCGCAGTGGTTATTCTGATTTCTATTATTATGACATATATATGGGTCGAGAGCTGGGAATGAGCACTAAGTGATGAGAGTGAGCCCGAGGAGCTGATACTGTTCTGAGTTATTGATACTGTGCCCGAGGGGCGGATTTCTACTTGTTATTTACCTGCTAAATTACCTGTTTTACCTGATTTAAAGAGATTTCACTTGACTTCTTCACTGATTTACTGCTTTACGTGATTTTTACTACTTTGATATAGAATTGCTTTGTGCCTTTACGTGTTTTCATGCTTTCAGCCATTATTTATAATTATTACTCACTGGGTCAGAGTACTCACATTACTCCCTGCACCGTGTGTGCAGATTCAGGCATCGCAGATCCGCTCCTGAGTGCTGATCTTCCCGTCCAGGTAGTGTTTCGGAGCTCACGAGGTAGCTGTTGGCGTCCACAGCCCCCATGCCTCCCTTATCTTATCATTTTCATGTTCTTAGAACTATTGTATCGGGTTTAGTGATTAGTAGACTGTATCAGGATTTCTCTTAGTTGCTTATGACTTGTGACACCCCGGTTTGGGCTGTGTCGGGATGGCTTTTACTGTTGTTATCGTTAATTCCGCAAATTATGGATATTATATCATGCTTTAAAACTGTTTATGATATTTAATTGTTTAAAAGATGTGTTCTGTTTTGGTCGGGCTGGCCTTGTCTTCACAAGAGGCACCATTACGATCGGGTTCGGAAATTGGGTTGTGACAAGTTGGTATCAGAGCCTAGGTTACATAGGTCTCACGAGTCATGAGCGGGTTTAGTAGAGTCTCGCTGATCGGTATGGAGACATCTGTATTTATCCTCGAGAGGCTGCAGAACCTTTTTAGGAAAAACTTCATATTCTTGAAATTCTTGTCGTGCGACCTTGTTGATCCGAGAACTAAACTTCTGTTATTCTATTCTCTCACAGATAGTGAGGACGCGAGCTACCAGACGAGGTGGACGACCACCAGTGCCACCCATTGAGGCTACCAGAGGCCGTGGACGCGGTCGTAGTCGTAGCAGAGGCAGAGCAACGAGGGCAGGACTTGTTGATCCACTAGCTACCCCAGCTCTGGATCAGGCTCCAGCGACACCAGTTCAGGCACCAGTTGTGCCCATCGTGATCCCGGGTCTACAGGAGGCCTTGGCACAGATCTTGACAGTTTGCACTGGCTTGGCTCAGGTAGTTTCAGCCACCACAGCAACAACAACTACTTTACAGGCCGGTGGAGGCAATCAGACCCCCACTGCTCGCACATCTGAGCAGGTAGTGCAGGGACTACAGACATCGGGGGCACCTCCAGCCCAGCCGGTTACACCAGCTCAAGAGTTCATTGTACCAGTTATGTCAGAGGATGAGCAACGTCATCTTGAGAGGTTTGGTAGACTCCAGCCTCCGTTATTCAGTGGTGCTGAGGGCGAGGATGCCCAGGGTTTTCTTGATAAGTGTCAGCGGATGCTCCGTATAACAGGGATTCTTGAGACTAGTGGTGTGGCATTTACTACCTTTCAGTTTACTGGGGCTGCTTTCACTTGGTGGGAGGCGTATGAGAGGTGTAGGCCGGTTGGTGCAGTGCCCCTTTCTTGGCAGGAGTTCTCCACTCTCTTCTTGGAGAAGTATGTAATGCAGTCCCGCAGAGAGGAGCTGCGTAGGCAATTTGAGTGGCTGAAGCAGGGAGATATGACTATGTCACAGTATGAGGTGAGGTATTCTGAGTTGGCTCGTCATGTCGTCTGGATGGTTCCGACAGACCGTGAGAGGATCAGGAGATTTGTTGATGGCCTAAACTACCATCTCCGTATTCTTATGACTAGAGAGAGAGTATTGGGTGCTACATGTGAGAAGGTGGTTGATATCGCGCACGAGATTGAGACGGTTCGCCATCAGGATCGAGAGGAGAGGGGGGCCAAGAGGCCTCGAGGGTCTGACAGTTACAGTGGTGCTCCTTCGAGGGGCCAGTTCCAGCATAGTAGAGGTCGTTCTTTCAGGCCCGCTCAGTCGGCCCGTCCAAAGTATCGCGGGGCATCTTCGGGTCATGGTAATCATGGATCTCAGTGGGGCCAGTCATCACTCAGTGCCCTATCAGCCCAGATCTCGTCACGTGCCCCATCAGTCTAGGGTTTTTCCATGCTATGTCCTTCTACTGGTCATTCTGGTGCCAGGGGTTCCCTTCAGTCCCCATCTCCAGCACCGGGTAGTTGTTATGAGTGCAGAGAGTTTGGACATATGAGGAGGCACTGCCCTCGACTTCTGCTCCAGTTACTTCACCACCAGCCCAGCCAGCTAGGGGTGGGGGTCAACAGCCAAGGGTTGCTCCAGATGGGAAGGTCAATCATGCGGTGGCCAGGCTCATTTTTATGCTATTCCAGGCAGGACAGATGCTATTGCTTCAGATGCTGTCATTACAGGTATTGTTTTAGTCCGCCACAGAGATGCCTCTGTATTATTTGATCCCGGTTCCACCTATTCTTATGTGTCCTCGTATTTTTCTCATCATTTGGGTACGTCCCGAGAGTTTCTTGCTTTACTTGCTCATGTATCTACCCCGGTGGGCGATACTATTGTTGTAGACCGTGTGTACCAGTCATGTGTGGTGACTTTTGGGGGTCTGGAGACCCGAGTGGATCTATTGCTATTGATCATGGGGGATTTTGATGTCATTTTGGGCATGGATTGGTTATCTCCATGTCGTGCTATTCTAGACTGTCATGCTAAGACAGTCACTTTGGCTATACCGGGTGTACCGCGGATCGAGTGGCGTGGTGTGACTGATTATGTTCCTAGCTGAGTGATATCTTTCTTGAAGGCCCAACGTATGGTTGGGAAGGGTTGCCTTTCATAATTAGCATTTGTGAGGGATGCGGGAGCTGAGACTCCTAGCATTGATTCTGTTCCTGTTGTGAGGGATTTTCCCGATGTTTTTCCTGCAGACCTGCCGGGCATGCCACCAGACAAGGATATTGATTTTAGTATTGACCTGGTGCCGGACACTCAGCCTATTTCTATTCTGCCGTATCGTATGGCACTAACAGAGTTGAAAGAATTGAAGGAGCAGCTTCAGGAACTCCTAAATAAGGGGTTTATTCGGCCAGTGTGTCACCTTGGGGTGCGCCGGTTCTGTTTGTAAAGAAGAAGGATGACACAATGAGAATGTACATCGATTATAGGCAATTGAACAAGGTAACGATTAAGAACAAGTATCCCTTGCCTCGCATTGATGATTTATTTGACCAGCTTCAGGGAGCGAGAGTGTTCTCCAAGATTGATCTCCGTTCGGGCTATCACCAGTTGAAGATCAGAGATTCAGATATTCTTAAGACTGCTTTCAGGACCAGATATGGTCATTATGAGTTTCTTGTCATGTCTTTCGGGCTGACCAATGCCCCAGCAGCGTTCATGCATTCGATAAACAATGTATTTCGGCCTTATCTGGATTCGTTCATTATAGTATTCATTGATGATATTTTGGTATACTCTCGTAGTTAGGAGGAGCACGCGGAGCATTTGAGGGTTGTATTGCAGAGACTGAGGGAGGAGAAGCTTTATGCAAAGTTCTCTAAGTGTGAATTTTGGCTTAGTTCAGTGGCTTTCTTGGGACACGTGGTGTCCAGTAAGGGTATTCAGGTAGATCCAAAGAAGATATGGGCGGTTCAGAGTTGGCCTAGACCGTCCTCAGTCATAGAGATTCGTAGCTTTCCTGGGTTGGTAGGCTATTATCGCCGGTTTGTTCAGGTATTCTCATCTATCGCATCGCCCTTGACCAAGTTGACTCAGAAGGGTTCTCCATTTGTATGGTCGGATGAGTGTGAGGAGAGCTTTCAAAAGCTCAAGACAGCTTTGACCACAACTCCAGTATTGGTTTTGCCATCAACTTCAGGTTCATATACCGTATATTGTGATGCCTCGAGAGTTGGGATTAGTTGTGTACTGATGCAGGAGGGTAGAGTTATTGCTTATGCTTCTCGTCGGTTGAAGCCCCATGAGAAGAATTACCCTGTTCATGATTTGGAGTTGGCTGCCATAGTTCATGCATTGAAGATTTGGAGGCACTACTTGTATGGCGTATCTTGTGAGGTATTCACTGATCATCGCAATCTTCAACATTTGTTCAAGCAAAAGGATCTTAATTTGAGGCAGCGGAGATGGTTAGAGTTGCTTAAGGATTATGATATCACCATATTGTACCATCCGGAAAAGGCCAATGTGGTGGCCGATGCTTTGAGCCGAAAGGCAGTGAGTATAGGGAGTTTGGCATATATTCCAGTTGGGGAGAGACTCCTTGCAGTTGATGTTCAGGCCTTGGCCAATCGGTTTGTGAGATTAGATATTTTGGAACCCAGTCGAGTGTTTGTCGATGCCCCCTTTTTCTAAGAGTCGAAATCGGGTATACGACATTTGGGAGGACAACTCTATTCCCTTTCAAGAATTGGGTTTAGAATTTGAAGAGTCGCCACCTAATGATTATAGTGCATTAGGACACTTTAAGAAAGAATTGAGATGAAGAACCAGAGGTTGGGTAAGGGCTAGAAATTATCTCGAGGGGAAGGTGTTAGGCACCCCTCAAGATCCACTGGTGTGGTTCCCGGCCATGCTACAATTGTGACTTTAAGCAGACAAGTAGAAAAGAAAAGGATTTTTCACATAGTTTTGCAAACAAGTTTAAGAGTTGAAGGAGTAGAGAGTTTGGAAATTTAATTTAAAAGAAAACTTAAAAATTAACAAGTAAAGGGGAGAGGGTCCTAGGTTTACAAATAATATGGATCACATCAATGCAATATCCAGCAACCACTCCTCAAAGAGGGGTCGCACATGATATTAGCGCACCGGTCATCATATCCATATTCTACGCATCCCACCCCGTTAAGGTATTAAAACGCGGAAAGTTACGTTACTTATTGCATGCTAGTACCCGTCCCAATCCTATCAGTCCCGGAGGCATTTAGGACTACTAATCCTAAAGGGAAAGATATTTGGGGCCTTTTGAGAGCTTTCAAAGGACAAAAACACTAGGCGTCAATCAAAACACATAATGCAAGTAAAAGGGGAAGCAGATAAGCAAGTAAGGCTCAAGTAAAAACCTCCTTAAGTCGGATAAGCCATAGAGTTTAGCATGTCTTGCATGTACTGGTTTGGTCTTTAAAATTAAAGCGATAAGCGGACTGGTTCAACACATACTTTTAGACAGGAAGTCCGCATTAGGCTCGCTCAAATGCAGTTCTTAAGGACTAGTCTACTTTCAGCTATGTGTTGGATAGAACTAACGATTTCGAAAAGCGAACTGGTTATGAAGAGTTACCAGTTTTTTATCAGAGTGAAACGAGTTTCAGAAAAAGAATGTACTGTTTTGAAAAATATTTAAAAGAAAAGAAAGGAGCTTCAGAAGACATGCATACTAGTTGGAAAAAAAAGAGTTTTCACAAACCTTATCAGAAAAAAGTGAGTTTCAGAAATGCCAATTTGGTTTAGAAAATGTTTGTTAACTTACGAGGTTCAGAAAATCACAGAAGACTGCCAGTTTTACCAAAGTATATATTAATTTAAACGGTTGGTGCTGTTTTGAACAAATGAGACAGTTCCGACTCGAAGTTCCTATAGGCATGCTTTCTATACGTCAACTAATTTTAACACTTTTTAACAAGAGTCTTACAAATATGGTATCTATATGCAACTTTATAATTAAGCCTACAGTTTGCCTAATGATATCATTATGTGCAGAAATGTAAACCCCTATGAGCACGGTATCTATATGCATAGTTGCAGAAAGTTTAGAAGTTAAATCCTATAGGCATGGTCTCTACGTGTGAAATTGTGCAGTGTAGAAATTAAACCTATAGACATGATTTCTACCCTTTTGTGCATGAAAAGTAACCCCTCCCCTTTTCACTAAAATCCCATGAGTTTATACAAATTATTACAGACCAGTAAAAAATAAGACAGAAATAAAAAATACATCAGAAATTACAACTACATCCGAGCAGCCTAATTCAGACTTAGTATCTAACAATATGAGATTGAACCACTTCCGAGATCCAGATTTCTAAAGCCTTCTCTTATCTAGGGTGTTTCAGAGATCCAAGGAGTTTCAGGAACTCTAGGCAGTGCTTACACCCAAGATGTTAATTAGAAAGAGTTACAGTGCAGTGTGGAAGAGCCAGCCCTCAGGTGTACAAGTTCAGAGGGAGATCATGGATCCCAAATCAAGGCTCACAAAAGAGGGGCAGAACTTAGGTTCTAAGAATGAGTGTAAGTGCAAGAGAGGGGGTTGGGGAATGCCATGGCAGGCTGGTGGTCATGCCTAGCCACAAGGTAGGCTGGCACACCCCTGACCAAGCCTGTTCAACCAACAAATAAGAGTATAGACCTATTGAAGGTCAGATTGTGGTCTAGGCAGTGATTAGGACACTGCCAGACCAAGGTCTCAAGCTCCGAATACATATAAGGGGGAAAAGGAATGAGAATTGAAAGAGTTTAGGACTCAGGGGGTCCATTCCATATACATAAACAACAATGTCAAGGGTTGTCATGTTTTCTGAACCATAACTCAGCAGACAAAGGGTTCAGGGATGGGGATTCATATAGGAGAAGGAATAACAAGCTTGCAGAAAGCAGTAAAATAAACAAAGAAAAGACTGAAGCATAAACACATAAGAGAGGGGCAGAATTTAAACAAGAAGAGACATACCAGTTGCAGAAAAGTAAGTACAAAGAAAAGCAGGATACTTGCAGCCAAAACACAATCAAAGAAGAGAGCTTATGAGTTCAGAGAAAACTCGAATGCTTTTTAGAAAACCTAAGTGTATTTGAGAGAAGAAGTGGTGACTTATGCTGTGTGTTCGAACTTGTTTTTTGAAAGAGAAGAGGTACAAGTATTTATAGTTTTGAAAACGAGTAGAGAATAAGGTAACAAATAAGGTTTCAACACAAACATGGAAATAAACACAGTCAGAATCAATTAACACAGGTATTCCCCTTTAATCAAGGGATTACTGCTCAAACGGACACTAACAAGATTAATATAAGGAAAGAAGATCAATTTGTAAGCAGAATGATTGTTACCATAGAAGGAGCAGTAAAACCATATAGTAAGGGATTAAGTCTAAATACAGGAATGTACTTATTTTGGAAAGGATCTGGTAAGGCCAAACAAAGAGAGAGAATCAATTAACCCTTAACGGGCGAGTAAAAAAATCAGAATTTCATAAGGAAAAGTTTTGAAAATCAATCACAAGTTTGAAAATCAATCACAGAAGGGACTCAGTATATAAATGAAGTGCACAAGTAATAAGCATGCGAGGCCAAGCTATGGCAAGAAGGAACATCATACAGTAATAGCATAGAGCAAACATTTATAGCATGATAGTCACGTAGGTCAGGTTTCAGTGATTTAGTAGTAGAGGAAAAGATTAGAAGCATGCGAAGAATCAAGTAAAAACCTTTCTGAAAACACAGTCGAGTTTGACAGATAGTCGGAACTCAGAACAAAAAGGAATCACATAAGGAAGAGAGATGCTGAAACAAAAAGAATCAGGCTGAGCAACTTCAGACAGACGAATTGCACGAATAAACTCAAGGGACTCGAATAGGCCCCAAAGAACTAAGGTTTTTCGAAAATTAGTCGAGTTTAGAGGCGATAAACAAGTGAAACAAACAAGCGAATTCAGAATCTCAAATAAACCCCAAAAATTAGGGTTTTCAACGCTAATCAGGTGTAAACAAGGTAAATCAAACTAATACAAACAAACAGACTAAGAAACTCAAACAAAATTCAAAAAATTAGGGTTTTCAACATGCAAACTCAAATAGAAAAACAACACAAGCAAAACACAGCAAAACATGTCGAGAATCAGAGTAGAGATTCGAAATAACTTAACATGAAACCCTAGTTGAAGAATAAAGAGTTTTGAAAGCAAAATTAAAGAAACTTCGAGAAAAAATGCTTAGAAAGTTCAAAACACACATAGATCCGGAGCAGATCTGAAATAAAATTGGAGGAACCTTAGAGTTTGGGGTTTCGTAAGAAACCAGGTGATGAGGAAGGCTTTGAAAACCATCGATCTAAGTAGGAGAGTCGAAGGTCGAACTCGGATAGCCATGGTTGGCCGGACAAAGGCTGAAGACGACCGGAGAACAGTCATCAAGCAAAGGCTTGGTCGAAACCTTTCAAGATCTGGTCATAGGACCTCAGAAACGAGCACGTAGAAGCCATGAGAGGCTGGTATAGGCCTTTGATGAGCCTGAAAAGCCATGGATTAGGGTTTCAGTGAGAGGCGACGGCTAGGGTTTGAGGTGAGTTGAGAGAGAGTTGAGAGAAAGAAGGGATTCAAAGGCGGCGTCTATGAAAGAATGAGGTAGGGTTTAGGTTCGTTTGGATTAAAAAAGGTAAGAAGCAACGGTGGCCGTTGATCTAAATGATCAACGACCGGGATTAAAAGGGGTTATGGGCTGGGTCGGTTGAATAAGTGCTGGGTTGGGTTAGAGTGGTAATTGGGCTGGTCCAAATTTGAGTTTGAAATTGGGTCAATTTTAGGCTAAAATCAAAATGTAATGGGGCTACAATTGAAACGAACTGAGGCCAAAATTTAAATAGCCAGTTTTCCCTTTTTATTTTATAAACATAGTAAAAAATAATTTTGAAAGCAAATTAAAAGCACTGGATCCGTTAATAGTATATAAATATTAATTAAAAAATATTGGAACCAGTTTCATAATTATAAAATGCTATTAAATCTTAAAGCATGCTAAAATTGCTATTAAATCTTAAAGCAGGCTAAAATTGCAATTATATGCAATTTAGCTTTTAAAATACCAAATTAATTTGTAAAAATATATGAAAAGTAACCTACCTATATTTTGGTATAAATATGAGAATAAAATAAGTTATTCACCAAAGTGATAATTTTGGGAATAATTATTGAGCAATAAATCAATTTAAAAAATCTTTTTTAAAAAATTGGAAAAATACTAAAACACTTGGGCATACTTATATATGTATGTATATGATATTTGAAAGTATTTGCATGTAAAAGAAATACATAGGGAAAAATTGGGTATCAACAGTGTTGGCTTGTGTGGTTTCTCGGTCTTCCTTATATGATCGCATCAAAGAGCGCCAATACGATGATCCACATTTGCTTGTCCTTAAGGACATAGTTCAGCATGATGATGCCAGGGATGTGACCATCGGGGATGATGGGGTGTTGAAAATGCAGGGCTGGATTTGCGTGCCCAATGTAGATGTGCTTAGAGAGTTGATTCTGGAGGAGGCCCATAGCTCGCGGTATTCTATTCATCCGAGTGCCGCGAAGATGTACCAGGATTTGAGGCAGCACTATTGGTGGAGAAGAATGAAGAAAGATATTGTGGGATTTGTAACTCGGTGTCTCAATTGTCAGCAGGTGAAATATGAGCATCAGAGACCGGGTGGCTTGCTTCAGCAGATAGTTATTCCCGAGTGGAAGTGGGAGAGGATTACTATGGACTTTGTTGTTGGACTCCCACGGACTTTGAAGAAGTTTGATACTATTTGGGTGATTGTGGATCGGTTGACCAAGTCTGCGCACTTCATTCCGGTATGTACTACCTATTCTTCAGAGTGGTTGGCAGGGATTTATATCCGGGAGATTGTTCGGTTGCACGGTGTTCCAGTTTCCATCGTCTCAAATAGAGGTACTCAGTTTACTTCGTAGGTTCGGAGATCCGTGTAGAGAGAGTTGGGTACTCAGCTGGAGTTGAGCATAACATTTCATCCTTAGACGGACGGGCAGTCCGAGCGTACTATTCAGATATTGGAGGACATGTTGCGTGCTTGTATTATTGATTTCGAAGGTTCATGGGATGAGTTTCTACTGCTTGCAGAGTTTGCCTACAACAACAGCTACCAGTCGAGTATTCAGATGGCTCTGTATGAGGCTTTGTATGAGAGGCGGTGTAGATCTCCAGTTGGTTGGTTCGAGCCCGGCGAAGCTAGACTATTGGAGACAGATTTGGTTTAGGATGCCTTATAGAAGGTGAAGGTGATTCAGGAGTGGCTTCGTACAGCGCAATCGCGTCATAAGAGTTATACGGATCGGAAAGTTCGAGATGTATCCTACATGGTTGGTGAGAAGGTCTTGCTGAATGTTTCGCCCATGAAGGGTGTTATGAGATTTGGTAAGAAGGGAAAGTTGAGTCCGCGATTCATTGGGCCTTTTGAGGTGCTTCGGAGGATTGGGGAGGTGGCTTATGAGCTTGCTTTGCTACCCAGCATGTCTAGCGTGCATCCGGTATTTCATGTTTCTATGCTCCGGAAGTATATTGGAGATCCGTCTCATGTTTTGGACTTTAGCACGGTTCAGTTGGATGATGATTTGACCTATGATGTGGAGCCAGTAACTATTTTGGGTCGTCAGGTTCGTAAGTTGAGGTCAAAGGATATAGCTTCAGTGAAAGTGCAGTGGAGAGGTCGGCCCGTGGAGGAGGCTACTAGGGAGACCGAGCAGGAGATGCGGAGCAGATATCCTCACCTATTTGAGGCTTCATGTATGTTTCTTGACTCGTTCGAGGACGAATGTCTGTTTAAGTTGGGGAGGATGTGATGACCCGCCAATTGTCTCATGAGTTACCGCTCTGTTTCCCCCATTTCTGCTTTATTATGCTTCGTTATCCATGTTTTATATGATCTAGTTGAGTAGGTTGCGTTCGAAGTGGATTTGGTAAGAAATGAGACACTTAGTCTCTTTTGAGAAGGTTCAAGTTGGAAAAGTCAACCGGATGTTGACTTGTGTATTAAAGGGATCGGATGAGAGTTCCAATGGTTCAGTTAGCTTCGGGAGGTGATTTATGGCTTAGGAGTGTATCAGGATTGGTTTTGGAGGTCCGGTGTAGAATTAGGCTTGAATTGGCGAAGTTAGTATTTTGGCGATTTTCGGTTGTTAGGCGAGATTTTGATTCGAGGGTCGGAATGGAAATCCGAGAGTTATTGTAGCTTCGTTATGTCATTTGTGATGTGTGTGCAAAATTTCAGGTCATTCGGAAGTGGTTGGTTGGGTTTTTGATCGAAAGCGTATTTCGGAAGTTTTTAGAAAACTTAGGCTTGAATCCGATGAATTTTAGGTAATTTGATGTTGTTTGAGGTGTTTTGATGATTGGAGCAAGTTTGAATGAGGTTTTAGGATGTGTTGGTGTTTTTGGTTGAGGTCCCGAGGGCCTCGGGTAAGTTTCGGATGGTCAATTCGACCATTTTTGGCTTTAAGAAGTTGTAGAATTGGCTGATCAGATGTTGCAGGTTTTAAGCCTTTGCGATCGCATAGGGTCCATCACGATCGTGTAGAAGGATTTTGGGTTGGCCTGAGTTTACGCTTCACGTTCGCGTTTGAGGTCTCGCGTTCGCGGAGGGCTTTGATCTTGTGCTTCGCGTTCGCATGCAGTGTTTCGCTTTCGCGGATAAGTATTTGGGGGTCCAGTGGTTTTGTTCTTCGCGTTCACATCAGTTGGGTCACGTTCGCACAGGTCTAGGAAATCAAGCATCGCGTTCGCAGTGAAGTCATCGCATTCGCATAGTGTATTTTTGGAGTCGTGGAATTTTGCTCTTCGCGATCGGGAGGCTTGGGCCACGATCGCGATGAAGGAATACCAGAACTAGGCAGTAAGTTTATAAAACATTTTATCCGCGATTTTGAGCCATTTTTGCACCATAGTTGATCATTTTGAGAGCTCTTTGAGGGATATTGAAGAGGGATTCAAGGAGAAGTGATTGGAAGTAAGATTTATGAACCTAAAACGTGATTCTATTGTGAAATTAACCTAGAAATTCATGGAACCTAAGCTAAAAATGGAAGAACTAGGGCTTGAGATTTTGAATTTAAAGTTCAAAAGAGATTTGAAGGGCCATTTGAGGTCGGATTTGAGAACTTTTGATATGTATGAACTCGTGGGAGGATAAGGAACCCGTTGATGTAAAAATTTCTGAGTTTCGATAAGTGGGCTCGGGGCTCGGGTTTTGCTAATTTCGGGTTTTTTGATATTTTTCGATTGTTTTCGCTTGGGCTTTGTTCCCTTAACATATTGTGACGTATCGTTCTGATTTTGGATAGATTCGATGCGCGTGGAGGCCGATTCGAGGGGCAAAGGCATCGCGAGCTAGAGTTATAGCCGGTTTGAGGTGAGTAATGGTTGTAAATGATGTCTTGAGGGTTTGAAACCCCGGATTGCACATCGTAGTGCTATATTGAGGTGAGACACGCGCTGGATGATGAACGTGGGGTCTTTTACTACTGGGGATTGAGACTTGGTCCATCTCGACTGATGATTTTACCGCGTATTTGACTGAAACTTATTTGTTTTCATCATGATTTGGGCTAATTGTCATATTTGGGCTTCGTGCCAACTATTTAAACCATTCGGGGATTTTGACTGAATTTCCTCACTATACTTGTTAAAAATCATATCCTCAGTCATGTTTCTATCTATTTTAAATGATACGAGTTGGTTTTATCTTACTATTCCTAAATGAGAGGAATTTGTGGGTTGAGATCCCTATCTTCTATTATTGTGCCCGAGAGGTTGTGAGGTTAATGACTGAGAGGGGTTGAGAACCGAATGGTGAGGATATTATGTATGTTATGGATCGGGCTGTACGCCGCAGCAATACTTATATGGATCGGGCTGCACGCCGAAGCAATATAGCGCTTGGGCTGTAGGAGCCCCTCCGAAGTTTGCACGCCCCAGTGAGCGTAGTCAACCATCTATATGGATCGGGCGGCACGTCGCAGTGATGTACGGATCGGGCTGCACGCCGCAGTGGTTATTCTGATTTCTATTATTATGAGAGATATATGGGTCGAGAGCTGGAGATGAGCACTAAGTGATAAGAGTGAGCCCGAGGAGCTGACACTGTTATGAGTGATTGATACTGTGCCTGAGGGGTGGATTTCTACTTGTTATTTACCTGCTAAATTACCTGTTTTACCTGATTTAAAGAGATTTCACTTGACTTCTTCACTGTTTACTGCTTTACATGATTTTTACTGCTTTGATATAGAATTGTTTTGTGCCTTTACGTGTTTTCATATTTTCAGCCATTATTTATAATTATTACTCACTGGGTCGGAGTACTCACATTACTCCCTGCACCGTGTGTGCAGATTCAGGCATCGCAGAGTCCGCTCCTGAGTGTTGATCTTCCCGTCCAGACAGCGTTTCGGAGATCACGAGGTAGCTGTTGGCGTTCGCAGCCCCCGTGCCTCCCTTATCTTATCATTTTCATGTTCTTAGAACTATTGTATCGGGTTTAGTGATTAGTAGACTGTATCAGGATTTTTCTTAGTTGCTCATGACTTGTGACACCCCGGTTTGGGATGTGTCGGGATGGCTTTTACTGTTGTTATCGTTAATTCCACAAATTATGGATATTATATCATGCTTTAGAACTATTTATGATATTTAACTATTTAAAAGAGGTGTTCTATTTTGGTCTTGCGGGCCTTGTCTTCACGAGAGGCGCCATCACGACCGGGTTCGGGAATTGGGTCGTGACATACATATACACCTGTAATTATATTTTGTGATATATAGAATTCATTTCTCTCATTTTATGCACCTATCTTCTTCTCTCAAGTTTCTTCCTAAATTGAGCTTCATCTGTGAATGCATGGATGAATATGAGAGATAGACTCAGACTCATCAAACTCATATGGTATCAGAGCGGTGAAGATCTATAATTCTGCAAAATTTCATTCAATTTGACAGTAGTTTCATCATCGTCTTCCTCGCGAAGCTCTGACTGACGATCGTCAATGGAGGGCAATAAAATCGATCACACGCATCCTTTGTTCGTTCATCCTTCAGATACTCCTAATTCAATTTTGATTCCGGTAAAGCTCACAGGATTAGAAAATTATGAACTGTGGCGTCGATCAATGCGAATTACACTGCAAGCTCAGAGGAAGTTGGGGTTTGTGCTCAGGACATGCAAAAAGGACTCATTCAAGTCTGAGTTACATGAGGACTGGGAAACATGTAATGCAACTGTACTTTCCTGGATTATGAACACAGTTTCTCCGGATTTGCTTAGCGGCATTGTATACGCATCTAATGTGCATTTGGTTTGGGTGGATCTGACAGAAAGGTTCGACAAGGTGAATCGTGTGTGAATTTTTCAATTGCACAGAGAAATAGCCACCATCTCCCAGGGAACAAATTATTTATCTACCTATTTCACCAAGCTTACGGAGCTATGGGCAGAATTTGATGCAATGGTGCCCATTCCAAATTCGAAGGAATATGTCGAGCAACTTCAGCAACAAAGGATAATGCAATTTCTAAGTGGACTCAATGTCACACCCCTTTTTACCCCCAAAAGAATGTATGTTATGGATTGTAGGTTAAAGAGTTTTTTCAATTGAAGTGACAAATTTGAGTATGGATTATTTTATTTACAGATTCGCCACTTGGAATTTATTTTTCGGTGTTCCAAGTCACCATTTATTTAAATCCCTAGTCAAAGGAAGATTTGACTCTATTTTTTATCGGTCCGCGAAATAAAGTTCGGGTAAGGAATTCTATTGACCGGGGAGAAGGTGCAAGGCATTCCCCCAGTCCCGTGGTTCTAGCACAGTCGCTTTATTGACTTAAAACTTGGCTTGAATTAATTTTGGATAAACTGTGATTTATATGATTTTCATGTTTTACCTATCCGCTTTTATCTCTTGATTATTAGAATTATTAAAATGATTTATATAATATTACGTTGCCATAACCACACTACGCAATCGAATGCGTGACTGAATAACAAAATTAACTTATCATAATTGCGCTTCGCAAGCGAAAGCGAAATCATGACAATCAATTATTTATAGTACTTTTGAGAAATTACTATATTTGAGAAAATTAGCTATTGAAGATTAAAATTCAATTGTGGCGCTACGCAAGGGAATCCGGATTTTAGCAAAGAATTAACTAAATTAAAAATTAACTAAAACTAATGAGTATGATATGAGATTATTGAATTAATTTATTGAATGTTAAACATCAGGCTACGCAAGCGATTCCGTGAGTTAAAGCGCACCTACTAATTGCCTGACATTTAAATTAATTAATTAGGAAAGCGATTGAATTATTTTAATTATTTAAATAAAATAACTTATTCAAATTTATTATTTAGAGAAATACAACACATAAATTTAGACCAACTTTATTTGTTTTGAGGAAATGAGCCACCAGAGGAATCACCAACAGTTGAATAAAGAGAATGGGCCAACAACTTATTGAAAAAAAATATGGGCCACTTGCTTATTTATTGGCTTTGGGCCAATATGCATCTTTATTAAACCCGACCCAATAAATTATGATTCAAGACCAACTCTCATGTATATTGAAGATCTAACGTGGCCCTTTTTTTTTATTAAATCTAATTTCATTTGCGCACATTATTCCCTTGGCCCAATTCACTCAACAAGAGTAATCAGTGGCCTCTTAATTTTCTTTAACTAAATTTACTCATAGTCCATATGTCAAAATTAAATCCAAGACATTCACCTTGATAAAATAGCTATCTTCTGTCATTCAAATACTAATAGACACTCTAAATTAATAACATGCTAGTCATGGAAGATTCACAAAAGAAAATTCATTTTTTTCTTCACTTAACAATTATAAAGTGGATTCATGGAAACTTCTAAATGCTCACTTTTGCTTAAATTGACACAATAGAAAGAAATAGGCGAAGGGATTATCTCCTTTAATAAAATAGCTTCATAATTCAAATGAGAATTTATCAATGTGAAAGGGATATAATGATAGCAAAGACTCAAACAACCTACCAGTATATTGGAACTCCAAAATTTAAAAGAAACAAGAAAAACAAATATTCACATTGTCGCGCCCCCTTTTTCCTCGCGGAGTCCGGGTTTCGACATTCATTGGGAACAACTCGTTTCCTTTTGGAATTGGGTATTTGAAGAGTCTCCACCTAACGGATTAAGGTGCGTTAGGGCACCTAGAGCAATTAACTCATATAACTATTGCATTACCAGAGATTGGGTAAGGACTCGAAATAACCTTGAGGGGAAGGTGTTAGGCACCCCTCACGGTCCACAACGGTGGGTCCCGGCCGAACTCGATTATATGAATTAGTCATTTAACAAATAGGCAGTTTAAGCACACATATAAAATAGAGAAAATTTGACAAATAAGCAGTCTAAGCATATATATATAAATAAGATGAGTGAGGTCCTAGGTTTGTTAGCCTATAGGATCACATATGTACATACTCGGTAAGCCTTCCTCAACCAGAGGGGTTACGCGTGGCATTGGCGCACATGTCATCACATCCTTTTACTACCCAATTTCCCTTCCCTTGGTCATAGCCTAAAGCGTTCTAGCAATCTTAAGATATATCCTATGCGTGCACTACCCGTCCCTCTATTTATATAGTCCGGAGATATTTAGGACTTCTAGTTAAGGTGGATCTAGACTTTCCTACAGTAATTAAAAGGACAAAACTCTAGGCGACATATAAAACATATAGGACTGGACCAAATATAGAACAATTAAAAGGCTCACATTTTACCTCCACAAATAGAGCAAGCAAGTTCATGTCTCAAACAATAAATTCCAGATATTTAAGAAAAGCCCTAGAACAGGATATCTAGGTGAGCATGACAAGCAGAGCATATACAATATTGAGTTAAGGCAAAAGTGTTAAAGTCCTAATCAGTTTGCCTACTAATTTTTAGAACCTGTTGAACCTGAGCAGTTACAAGCAAAGCAGTTTCACAGACCTTGATTACCTATAGGCTTGCCTAGACAGAGATACCCTCTAAACATACTGCCTAAATGCAAACCAGATCAATTTAAAACAAACAGTTTTGGAACTTATTAAGTCCTATAGACATGCTGGTCTAGGTGTTGAACATTACATAGCTGGTTTACATACATTAAATCCTAGAACGTGATATCTAGGTGTTGAGATTGCTTTCTTAAACAGGATATTTACTAATTTACGCGATGTATACATGGTTTTAAAGCGAATGCAATAACAGTCCCAGGGCAGGATCTCTAATGCACATGATGAATAGACGTTTTGTTAAGCAGCATTATAGCAGTGATCTAATAACAGAATTTCTAGGTGATCATGATCATGTAAAAGCAGAATTTCGTAACAAATGAGGTGATGAGACTATAACATGTTTTCTAGTATGCCAAATAATCCTAAAAGCATGGTTTCTAAAGCAAGTAAACATAATAAGCCTAAGGCATGATTTCTAATGCAAGTGAGCATAGTGATCCTAAGGGCATGATTTCTACCCGATTTTCCTCACAAAAATCATATAAGAATCCCCTTCCCTTTTACTAATTTCCCCAACATCTGTTTACAAAGATCATTATACAGACCAATAGTGAATGAATTACATAAATAAATATAAACTATCTATAGAGAGCCTGAATTAGGCCCAAAGTAAACCTGGGGATGCCAAGCCTTCAGAACAGTCTCAAATGCCAAGAGTCTCATAGCCAATGGTGTGTCCTGGTGTGTCAAAATTCCCTAAGGACCTCAGGGATCCCAGGTAGTGCTCATACCAAGACCCTTTCTTAAAATAGATAACTGGCTATGTCCAGTGTGGAAGGGCCAGCCCCAGTGTGCCAGAGTTCAGAGGAATCTCATGGATTCCTAGGCAGTACACACACTAGATAGGCAGAACTTAATAGTCTAAGAGTAAAGTGAGAGTGCTTGACATAGTTTAGAAAACACTTAGTAAAAACAGTGTAGAGATAACTTTCAGGAGTGAAAAGATTTTCAGGAATAGAAACAATTTTGAGAAACTACTAAGAGTGGAAAACAATTTTTGAATCAATTCTGGGAAGAACAAATATTCAAAATACAATCGCACAGACTTGGAATGCCCAGAATCACAACCATTTAACATGCAACTTTACAAACAAGGGTCAGGGGGGATAGGAACATATAAAGCTCACATCAGGGACACATGATCAGGGTACAAGGGGGAAGAGAATGGACGACAAATGCACAGAATAATTAGGAGTCTACAGATTCAGAGACCTAACAGGTTAGTCATGATAATAGGCAATTAAGACATAGAGGCAGAGTGTAGGAATCGTCATGTTGAAGACAGGGGTGCATTGGATAGGATTAGCCATACGATTAGGATCAATCAAGTACATTAGGAGACTAAGTTACTAACATAATCACCCCAATTGAAAAGAGTAAACAGAGACTAATAAACATGCTGGTCAAGTATCCAACAAGCAAGTGAGACCTAGACATGCTGATTACACGTTTAAACAAGAGAAGACAAAATTTAGACATGCTGAATAAAGCAGTAAATAGGAAGACAAATTGAATACATAGCCAATCAAACTTGTGCAAGAATAGATTTATAGACATGGAACACACAGAGTTTGAGTTTCAAAATTGAACTAGGGACATACCAGTTTAAAGAGGCAAACTGCAAAATGTAAAGCAAGTATAATGCTACTGTCTAGCCTTGGCTTTCAGCCAGCTAGACCAATAGTTAGCACAAGTAGCAGAGAAAGAAGAGAGAGTCTAAGTGTGTGTGTGTGTGTGTGTGTGTGTGTATTCTGAACTAAGTGTTCGTGTGTTGAGAGGTAAAACAAGAGTGTATATATAGCAGTTTAAGAGTAGAACAAAATAAGGTAAAGGAATCAGCATTCAGTCAATTAAAGGAGTTCAAAATAGACCCCTTAATTAGGGGTAATTGATCAAACGGTAATAACATGGGTCTAATTAAGGAAAGAATCCCAATCATACCATATAAAGGAATCTGTAAGAATCCACAACTATACGGGCAATCAAATAAGGCAGAGATGACCAATTAAGGTCATTAACAAGGAAACACACAAGATTTATGCATACGGATCTCTAATAGAGTAAATCAATCCGCCAAAACTTTCAAAATAACATTGATTTCTGGAAAGAAATACTCAACTTCCATAAACAGAACTTAGGCTAAGTAAAACCTTACAAAAATATAGAAATTAGCCGGAGAAACAGATTCGAACCCTAATAGAGATTAATTAGGGAGAAAACCACAGAATAATGGATTTGACAAAGAAAACAATATGTAAGTCAAAAATACAGAGTAAATTAATACGATTGGTAACACAGAAATACTCAAAATTGAAGCAAAGGTTAGAAAATCAGAGTATCACACAAAATCAACTAAGGTTTAAGTATTTTTTGCACAAATTAGTCACGAAGATGAAAAATAATTAATCAAACACTTAGGAGTCAGAAAAACCTTTGAAAAGTAACTTGGGATGAACCCTAGTTTTGGGGAAAAGTCGGAATAATAAGTTAAAATCTGAAATTCTCAAAGAAGAACAGGTAATAGAGCTTGATTCATCTCAGATCTGTACGGATCTGAGAAGGATCGAAGGTAATAGACTAGGGTTTTTAGAAAAGTAATGGAGATGCGAGAATAGGTCAAGAGACCATAAATTCGTAACAAAACAAAAAGGAAATTCTTACTCACAGTCGAGAAAATGACCCGAGACAGGCTAACAAGCAAGGTTTCAAATCAGAACCGGTAGGGTTCCTTGAGATCGTCTCACGGATCTAAGAAGTCAAAGAGCCATGGTGCGTAGAAGGCCAGGGCTGGCCGGAGAAGACATGGAAACATCACAAGATTGAGATATACGCTGGTGACAGCGTTTGGAACTAGGGTTGGGTCAAGAAAGTTGAGAGAAGAGGGTAGTGATGACGGCGGGTGAGAGGAGTGAATGAGAGGGTTTGGGGGAGGGGGGTTAGGTCTAGCTTTAATTAAAGAAACGGGAATATGGACCGTTGATCTGAATGATCAACGGTCAGGATTGAATAGGGGTATTGGGTCGGGCAGGTGTGTATTTGGGCCTAAAGGGATTGGGCTAATTTTAAAAGAGGTTTTGGGTTGGTCTTTTGAGTTAAGTCTGAAAAACAAAAGGGGCTATTTATTAAATGGCCAGGTAATTGAGTAAAAATTAATTTATAAAATAAATAACAAATTATAAAAAATAATTTTCATGCCTAGAAATAATTATTCGATATTTTAAAAATACAATGGACCATTTTTTGGTAAAATAATGTAATAATGTATGGTTGGGCTATAATTGCAAAGTTGTTGCAATTATAACCAAAAAGTGTAAATCGGGTCATTTGTGAAATAATTTAAACTTAATATGACTATAAATAGTAAAATTAAATTAAGAAATGTTATGAAGTCATTTGTGATGCAATTTTGTAATTGTTTACATAAATAAAATATTGGGATAAATTAATTTAAAAATATTGAAATTATGAAAAAATATCATTTGATGCTAATGCATAGTTTTAAAGATATATATGCATTTTGAAAAATAATATAGGGAAAAATTGGATATCAACAACTGTCTCTCTTTACCCAGGAAGGATGAAAGAGTTATCGGGTAAAGATATGATGGCCAATTTTGACTAGGCGAGATGGTTTGAGAGATTTAGGCCGCACTCTGGTTTCTGAGCTGCCTACATATCCCTGGTTTTATAGGAATCAGGCCGTATGTAGTTACGAACTCATCGGCGGAATATACCGATGAAGTCATTATAAGAACGGACACGAGATTTCGGGATAGGTGAAAGAATGGTTACGGTGAGCGGCCAAGTTTGAGATAGTCGAAGGAATCGGAGCAGGATTGCTCCTGTTGGGATAACGGTTGCTTATCAGGTCACCTGTAGATAAAAAATACTACAAACATATATTTGTGCGGGAATTTAAACATGATGCATATTCCCTTTAGACCATGAGAATTGTCTTCGGACGGTGCGGATTACGTCCTTAGACTATGATGTCCGGGGCCATGAATTGTGAGATAGGAGATTCGCAGGCCAAGAAATGATGTTCTCGGGCCATGAGAATGGTGCCTCCGAACCATGACGCCTTTGAATAATGATATGCAAATTTGAGAGATCCTCTGGCCATGGCATGATGTCTTCCAACTATGAGGATGATGCCTTTAGACAATGACGCCTTTGGACAAGTTGGCGATGTTTTAGCCTATAAGATGCAACAATATGATGCCGAAATCAACAAGACAAGGCTTAGTCTTGTGAGGTTGCGGGCAGAGCTTAGTCCGAAAGTTGAGCAAATAGATAGTGCCAAAATAGAGCAACATTTATGCAAGGAGGGACAATGCTTAGTCCCATGAGAAGGCGATGCTTAGCCTTATGCAAACATGGAGGCAGGGCTTAGCCTTATGCAAGATTTGAGACAGAGCTTAGTCCCATGTAGAGAGAAGGCAATACTTAGCCTTATGCAGATATGGAGGTAAGGCTTAGCCTCATGTAGAATTTGGGACAGGACTTAGTCCCATGCAAACGGAAAGTAGTGCTTAGCCTTATGCAAATGTGGAGGCAGGGCTTAGCCTCATGAAAAATTCGGGACAGAGCTTAGTCCCATGTAAACAGAAGGTAGTGCTTAGCCTTATGCAAATATGGAGGCATGGCTTAGCCTCATGCAGATGGAGACAAAGCTTAGTCTCATGCAAGATGCGGGACAGAGCTTAGTCCCATGAAAACGGAAGGTAGTGCTTAGCCTTATGCAAATGTGGAGGCAGGGCTTAGCCTCATGCAAAATTCGGGACAGAGCTTAGTCCTATGCAAACGGAAGGCAGAGCTTAGCCTTATGAAAAATGGAGGCAGGGCTTAGCCTCATGCAGATGGAGACAGAACTTAGTCTCATGCAATATGCAGGACATGGCTTAGTCCCGTGCAAAGAATAGGTAGCAAATAAGAGTAGAATATTTCTTAACTGGAGATATATTCGGTGTCTGGTGGCCCTATTGATAGTGATTTTGCTGCCTGAATATATTTGCGAATGCTACTGTTACGTCAAATGTGCCCGAGCTCAAAGAAAAATTGTAAGTTTTGTAAGGAGAGGTTGGTTCGTGCCTTCGTTTGCTGGCTTTGCTCCGCTCCGTTCTGGAGTCCTGGTTTGAGTTTTCCTGGGTAACACCTGCTATCACACCTCCTTTTTCCTACACCCGAGAGGGGTATAAGAGAGTTTTTTCCAATTTAAGTGACAATCGAAACAGAATTATTTATTTAAGATTCAGATTCGCCACTTGGGATAATTTATGGTGTCCCAAGTCACCGATTTTAAATCCCGAATCGAGGAAAGATTGACTCTATTTTACAGTCTGCAAAATACAGAAATCTGGGTAAGGAATTCTGTTAACTCGGGAGAAGGTGTTAGGCATTCCCGAGTTCCGTGGTTCTAGCACGGTCCCTTAAACCATTATAATTGGCCTATTATTTGATTTTAAACACTTTTAAACCTATGTGCCTTTTAACTTTTGAAAACTGCTTTTACTTACTTAAAGAATTAATTCAAGGTTATTTAAAACA
Source organism: Nicotiana sylvestris (assembly GCF_000393655.2). Classification (NCBI taxonomy): domain Eukaryota; kingdom Viridiplantae; phylum Streptophyta; class Magnoliopsida; order Solanales; family Solanaceae; genus Nicotiana; species Nicotiana sylvestris. The sequence goes on from NC_091058.1 coordinate 71,433,773, forward strand.
CATGGTAAGCCATGCTACATGAAATGCACCCGTGGTTCACGACACGTTTTGTTTAACCTTGTTGAAAATTAGAATCGGGTCACATGAAATGCAAACCCGGGTTTGCAACATGTTTATCTTTTTATTATTATTCAAAAATATGGCAAGGTCACATGAAATGCACACCCGAGCCCCTTTAATCTAATTTGACGTAGTTCAGTTGACGAACAGCAACCCAATTCCTATAGTGTGACAAAATCATGTCCAATACCAAGAACAATAGGCTGTGCACTTAACATCTAGCAAATTGAATCCAATACCAATGTTGGCCCATTAAACGCTAAGAAAATCTCTAAAGAATTAACATCTGACCATAGTTCTTCCGTATCATTAATTTGTAGCTCCTAAGATAATCTAACGTGAAAGCAAAACTATAAAAATGTTAATGAAACAAATAATAGTAATGACGTAAGCCCATTTAAACCAATTACATCTAGATATGATGTTCTCAAATAGTAATTAACAAAATAGTTTTCCTAACATGGATAAACATATCAACTAGAACAACACATTATAAATCAAATAACAAAACTAAAATATTGACATAAGAAGCATTGGGGAAGTCAGTATACGAGTTGTAAAAGAAGAACCGGACGAACCTTTTTGGACTAAACTTTCTTCACTCTATTGATACAAAAATCTCAAAGTTTGCATTATGGAAGGACGGTACCAATTACAACTCGAAGGCGGACAGAACTTACACGGAGTTCAAACAACATCGACGGATCCGGATCGGGGACGAACGAGAACCTCACTGGACAAGATCTTAAGTAGGAGCTTCTCAATGATAAAACTCGAACGACCTCAAACGGACCTCTCCTTGGCACAGAGGAAACTTTAAAACGAAATAGTAGCAAAGGCCTTATGTTAAACTCTCCGGCACTGCTACTATTTACGATCGTCACATTTTCCTCTGTTACAAATCACATGAAAGTTTCAGGGGGTGGGGTTCTTGATTCTCTGTATATGCCGCTGGGTTTTGAGAGGATGGGGTGTGTGAGGAAGATGGGTTTCAAGGGGGTGGGCTATTGTGAAAAACGACGCCTCGGATTTAGCTCTAGGGCAGCCTTTTGTCTTTTGTGTGTATTTTTTGCATTTTTCTCCTGATAGTCCTTAGGGTCTTAGAGTCTAGTTGATTTATAGGATTTTTTTAGATTGGGGGGTATGAGCCTAGAAATGATGGGCTTGGAAATGATGGGCTAGGTTCAAAAATTAGGCCTAAAAATGGGTCGCTTGAGCCTAAATTTTATTCTTTCCCTACGAACGATACTAAAAATACGATCTCATTTATTAATTAATCCTACTTAAGTAAAATAACTATTAAAATGAGACTAACCGTCAAAACAATACTATTTTTGGTATTTTTCAAGTTTAAAAATGACTACAAAACATTAATGAAACTATTTGTTTTTGTAATTTTTATTTTCTTGTAATAAAATAAAGTAAAAGAGTCAAAATTTATTGAAATAGCTATATTAGGCCTAAATTAAATATTTACGTTCTAAAATATGTAAAATCTTGGGGAGGGTCAAAAATTACATGTCTACACCTGCTGTTACAGAAATAGAGTTTTCGAAAATATGCAATTATTGATGAAAATAGAGTTATTTTCATGAATCATAGTGAAATATCAGGTAGTTTAGATGAACTGACGACTGTAACACATTTCAGAGATATTACAACTTTCTTGTATTAGAATTTTGAGGGCCCTTCTCAAAATTCTGTCCTAGTTTGGTAAATGATCCTTGCTGTTTGCGTGCGATGAAACTTGTTGAACCTTCTCCGAAATTTTGAGAATCCTTCTCAAAATTCTGCCCCAGTTTCTTAACCAATTTGTGACTGTCTGGTGTATAATGGCGTTGGATGAACTTACTTTGGAATTTTGAGGTTCCTCATCAAAATTCTACCCCAGTTTTTGGTTCTGGGAAAAAATGAAAAATTTTATTATGATATGACCGAACCTACAGGGCTACCTACGTATCCCCTCTTAAACGGGAATTAGGTCAAGCATAGTTCAATTACATCAGATGAAGAAATGTAAACAGTCTAAACATAGTATCTCTTGACTGCATCTGAATTGATTAGTTTTGGCCAGACTTCTCCGTCCATTTCTACAAGTATGAGTGCTCCTCCTGTTAGCACCCGGTGTATCATGTAGTGACCTTGCCAGTTGGGAGAGAATTTCCCTTTGGCTTCATCTTGATGCGGGAAGATCTTTTTCAGCACCAGCTGTCCCAGTGCAAACTGTCTTGGTTTGACTCTTTTGTTGAAAGCTCTAGATATTCTGTTATGATAAAGCTGACCGTGACATACTGCGTTCATTCTTTTTCCGTCTATAAGGTCCAATTGCTCATAGCGACTCCTTATCCATTCTACATCGTTGAGTTCGGCTTCCTGTATGATTCTTAAAGAAGGAATCTCTACCTTGGCTGGGGTGACAGCTTCGGTACCATAAACCAGTAAATAGGGAGTTGCCCCAGTTGATGTGCGGACTGTAGTGCGGTACCCCAACAGGCAAAGGGTAACTTCTCGTGCCATTGTTTATGGTTTTCTACCATCTTCCTTAGTATCTTCTTGATGTTCTTGTTGGTATCTTCTATGGCTCCATTCATCTGAGGTCTGTATGCTGTAGAGTTCTTGTGCTTGATTATGAAAGTTTCACACATGGATTTCATCATATCACTGTTGAGATTGGCGGCATTATCAGTGATAATGGATTCGGGAACTCCGATTCGGTAAACAATACGATTCTTGACAAAGTCTGCGATGACTTTCTTGGTTACAGCTTTGTAGGATGCGGCCTCTACCCATTTTGTGAAGTAGTCAATGGCTACTAGGATAAACCTGTGCCCGTTTGAAGTAGTGGGCTCAATCAGACCGATGACATCCATTCCCCAGGCGGGGAATGGCCAAGGTAAGCTTTTTACATTGAGCTCATTTGGCGGCACTTTTATCATATCGGCATGTACTTGACATTGGTAGCATTTTCGGACATACTGGACGTGATCTGTCTCCATGTTCATCCAAAAATAACCGGCCCTAAGTATCTTCTTGGTCAAGACAAAACCATTTATATGCGGGCCGTAGGTCCTAACATGTATCTCCTCAAGTAGCTTAGAAGCTTCTTTTGCGTCGACACACCTTAGCAATCCCAAATTAGGAGTTATTCTGTACAAGTTTCCTCCGGTGTGGAAGAAATTGTTGGACAACCTCCGAAGCGTATGCTTCTGAGTATGATTCGCATGCTCCGGATATTCTCCCTTTGCCAAATATTCTTTGATATCGTGAAACCAAGGCTCCCCGTCTGTTTCTTCTTCAACATGGGCACAATACACTGGCTGGCTATGGACCCTTACTGGGATGGGATCGATGAAGTTCTTGTTGGATGCTGTATCATGGATGACAAAGTGGCCAATGCATCGACAAACTCGTTCTGAATTCTGGGAACATGCCGAAACTCTATCTTCGTGAACCTCTTTCTCAATTCCTGTACATGGTACAGATATGACAATATCTTGGAATTCTTGGTGGCCCTTTCTCCTTATACCTGGTGCACAAGCAAATCTGAATCACCGATTACCAGCAACTCCTAAATATTCATGTCAATTTCCATGTTGAGCCCTAGTATACAGGCTTCACACTCTACCATATTGTTAGTGCAGGGAAATCTGAGTTTAGCAAATACCGAATAATGTTAGCTAGTTTCCGATACCAAGACGGCTCCAATGCCCACTCCTTTGAAGTTTGCAGCTCCATCAAAGAACATTCTCCAATTGTTGTAAGCCTCAACAATGTCCTCCCCTACGAATGATACTTATTTATCAGGAAAATATGTTTTCAAGGGTTCGTATTCCCCTCCCACAGGATTTTCAGCAAGGTGGTCTGCCAATGCTTGTCCTTTGACCGCTTTCTAAGTTACATAGACGATGTCAAACTCACTTAACAGCATTTTCCACTTGGCTAACTTTCCGGTTGGCATGGGCTTCTGAAAGATGTACTTTAGAGGGTACATACTAGATATGAGGTATGTTGTGTAGGCATAGAAGTAATGCCTCAGCTTCTGAGCTATCCAAGTTAGAGTGCAGCAGGTACGTTCTAATAAAGAGTACCACGCTTCATATGGAGTGACTTCTTTCTCAGCTAATAGATAGCTTGTTCCTTTCTCCCTGTCTCGTCGTGCTACCCTAGCACTGCAAGGTAGAGTAACAAGCGTCTACCTGACTCTGGTGGGACCAAGACTGGTGGTGTGGACAGGTACTCCTTGATTTTGTCGAAAGCTTTAAAACAATCTTCGGTCCAACTTGTTTCGGCATCTTTCCTCAACATCTTGAAGATGGGTTCACATATAACTGTGGACTATGCTATAAAGCGACTGATATAGTTGAGACGTCCTAGGAAGCTCATCATGTCCTTCTTGCTCCTAGGTGGCGGTAACTCTTGAATAACCTTAACTTTGGACGGGTCCAGCTCGATCCCTCGGTGGCCGACAACGAATCCCAATAGTTTTCCTGCAGGGACCCCGAATGCACATTTTGCGGGGTTCAGTTACAAGTTATACCTCATTAACCTGTCAAAGAACTTTCTCAAGTCTACTATGAGATCTACGACCCTCTTGGATTTGATAATGATGTCGTCAACATACACCTCTATTTCTTTGTGTATCATATCATGGAAGATGGTTGTCATGGCTCTCATGTAAGTGGCCCCAACATTCTTGAGACCAAATGGCATCATCTTGTAGAAGTACACCCCCCATGGTGTAATAAAATCTTTTTTCTCTGCGTCTTCTTCATCCATCCAGATCTGGTGATAACCCGTGAAGCAATCTACAAAGGATCGGAGCTCATGCTTGGCGCAATTGTCGATCAGGATATGTAGTTTGGGAATGGGAAGTCATCCTTGGGACTTTCTCTATTTAAGTTTCGATAGTCAACACATACTCTGACTTTCCTATCTTTCTTCAGAACTGGCACAATGTTGGCTAACCAGGTCGGGTACTCAACTACCTTAAGGACTTTGGCTTTGATCTGCTTAGTAACTTCCTCCTTAATTTTCAAGCTCATATCTGATTTGAACTTTCTGAGTTTCTGTTTCACCAGCGAACACATTGGATTGGTAGGCAACTTGTGAGCCACTATGGATGTGCTCAAACTGGTTATGTCATCATATGACCATGCAAAGATATCCTCATATTCCTTCAAGATACAAATGTATTCTTCTTTCTCTGACGGTGATAAGTGAATGCTTATGCGAGTCTCCTTAACGGTTTCGACATCTCCCAAATTTACTGCTTCGGTTTCGTCCAGGTTGGACTTAGGCTTATTCTCGAAGTTCTCCACCTCTCTGACAACTTCCTCAGGTATTTCATCTTCTTCCTCCGAGTCGCTATCATTATGTTTCGTTGTCTCATTACATGTCATAGTCATCGGTTCATCAGAAAAATTAATAATAATGTTGTAGAAAAGTGTGAAAGATAATAATGAATGATAAATATCAATGCATTGATTAAAAATTAAAAACATCCAAAACAAGTACGGCTCGATAAATCAAGCAATTATTTTGAAACAAAATGCGTCTTTAAAACAAAATTACTAAAACATCTGAAATGCTTAGCACAACTATAGAAGTAAATTAGGCTAAGTGCCAAGCTACCCAGGGACTCAGCGGGCCCGGGATGGTGTGGCATTCCAATTCCTAAGAACGGATCCCTTTTCCGCAGTCTGAATGGTGAGGCCTTCTTCCTCCTCCTACTCCTCAATTATTGCACTATAGTCCATATCCTTTTCCTCTAGGAACAAATTCCTCAGCCCAACTAAAGCTTCTACCTCTGCAGTTCCCCATATTGTATCAGTCTGGTGAAAAGTCTGACCTATACGTGGCACTGGTTGCTCGAGAGGGTAATAAGGACCACACCATGGAGGTGACCAATCATCATAATCTTACCATGTATACTGGTATCTGAGCCTAAAGGTTGTACCATGATGTTTCAGCTGTATTGGTTTGGTAATGCCCTAGAGATCCTTTCCAAGACCCTTACCGGGTTCATACCTAGACCATGCTAGTATGCTTTCTATCTTGTTACTCTACCATTTGTCTTTCTCAACTGCATTGACATGTTCAATATGGTGGTAAGTTTCCCCTCCTAGGCTTTTTTTGTTCTCGATAACCGGGATGGTTTGGCTGGTGTAAATGGGGTTGCTCCCGTCTCTGTGAATGATTACCTCCTGATAATTCCATTCGAACTTTACGGCCTGGTGTAGTGTGGAAGGCACAACCCCAGCGACATATATCCAAGGTCAACCCAACAGAAGATTGTATGTAGCCTATATGTCAAGCACTTGGAATTCAACATCAAACCAAGTCGGCCCCATCTGCAGACAAAGGTTAATCTCCCCAATTGTGGCCCTTTGATACCCATCAAAAGCTTTCACGTTCATATTTCCCGCCCGTATCTCATGAAAACCTTTGCCCAATCTTTTCATAGTAGACAATGGCCAAATGTTGAGGCTTGAACCTCCATCTATCAGGACCCTGTCAATGAATTTATCTTCAAACTGCACCATGATATGTAATGCCCGGTTGTGACTTAACTCTTCAGGCGGTAATTCGTCCTTGTGGAAGGTGATCTTATGACTCTCCAGCACTTGCCCGACTATGTTGGCCATTTCTCCGCATGTGATATTGTTAGGCACATAGGCTTCACTTAACACCTTTATCAGAGCATTCTTGTGCGCTTCTGAATTTTGCAATAGTGATAAGATGGATATCTGAGCGGGGTTTTTGTTCAAGTGATCGACAATGGAGTATTCCCTTGCCTGCGCTTTCCTCCAAAAATCATCTGACCCCGTTTCAATGATAGGTTGCTTGGTAGTGGCCTCCTTACTCGATCCTCCCAAGTGTTCAGGTGTATAGACCCTTCTGGTTCTGGTCATTCCTTATGTAACATCAGATTCTTCCATCTTTTTCTTTCCCTTTCGCCTAGCTTCGACAATGTAATCCCAAGGTATGGTTTTGGAATTGAAAGGAGGTGTGGTTGATACTATTACTGTGAAAGGTGTGGCCACTTCTACCTCAAATGGAGTGGGTGTGGCTGTGGGTGGAGCTACCTTTACCTCAAATGGAACCGAATCGGCTACCTCAACCTCAACTGGCAACTATGTCTGCACCACGATAGGAGCGAGTGTGATTACAAGTTTAAAGTCATCGCCTTCCCGAATAAGCTCGATTGACCCCTCAGGATCCCATTCTTCATTTGTCTCTATCATATATACTCCATCACCCCTATGATTTGGGAGGATTGTTGCGTACATTGGGCGCAACTTCTTTTGCTTGTATGACCTAGTTGTCAATCAATGTCTGGATTTTATCTTTCAATGTTCGACACTCATTAATGGTGTGCCCCTTCATACCGGAATGATATGCACATGTTTTGTTTGGATTGACCCATTGAGATGAGTTCTCCATTGCCATAGCAGGAATAGGAGTGACAAAACCAATGACCTTTAACCTTTTGTACAGCTGGTCGATGGGTTCAACAATAGCGGTGTATTGTCTGGGTGGTTTGCGATCAAAGTTAGGTCAGGGTTTCGGGTAATTTGGACGAGTTAGAGGTGAATGATAGTAGGTTGGCTGGGTGTTATAAGTATGATAAGTGGTGGCAGGTTAAGAATATCTGGGAGATGAGGGTTGGTATGTAGGTGGAGGTGTTTGGTATATGGGTGGAGGTGTTTGGTATGTGAGTGGAGATTTTGGGCCTTGAGCCACCATTACTGCCCCCACGTCTTTCTTCTTTGATATGCCACCTGATTGCAATGCTTTGTTTGTGGCATGTAGTGCCTCGAAATTTGTCACCATCCTGCTTTTGATACCTTCTTCAATCCTTTCTCCGAGTTTGATGATATCGGAGAATTTGTGATTCTCAATGACCATTAGTCTCTCATAATACTGTGGATCCTGTGCCCTGATGAAGAACTTGTTCATTTGTTCTTCTTCTAGTACTGGTCTGACCTAGGCTGCTTCTGACCTTCATTGAGTAGCATATCGCGGAAAGTCTCAGTTGGCTTCTTCTTTAAATTCTGGATGTAGAAGACATCCGGTGCATTCTCCGTGTTAATCGGTCCATAAATTCTGATGCCATACTTACCCAATTGACCCACTTCTTAGGGTTCTGGCTTATATAGCAGGACATGGCATCTCCGGTAAGACTTCTCATAAAGAGCTTCATCCGGATCCTTTCATCTTTTCCGACCCCCACGAGCTTGTCATAGTAAGTTCTCAAATGAACCTTGGGATCACCTGTTCCGTCAAACATTTCGAACTTGGGAGGTTTGTAACCCTCTGGCAGTTCCACATTCGGTTGTATGCATAGGTCCTCATAGTTTAAACCTTCTATCCCTTTGCCTCCTTCGACACCCTGAACTCGACTTATTAGTTTCTTGAGTTTCTCAGCCATGTTCTTGATGAGCAGGTCCTTCTCAGCGGATTCTGGTGTATATGAGATTGGTTGAGTAGAGTGAGGTACGGTTTCCACAGATATAGGGTTGTTTTGGTGAGTTCCAGGGACTTGGGTGTAGTGGTGGTCATTGGTTGAGTTTTGAGGATCGGGAATGGGTTGTGGTGTGTTCTAAGGAGTGTGATAGGTAGTGGTTTGTGGGTACTGGATTGGTTGATGATGCTGTTGTGGTAGAGTTGGTATCGATAAGGGATTGGGATTTTGAGGTGGAGTTGCATATTGATTATGTGCGGGAGGGTTGTATGGATACTGGTTTGGTGTATGTTGGGGAGGAGCTAGGTTTTTGGTATTCTGTTGGTTGATATCGGGGACATTCAGGGTAAGGGATAGGTTTGCTAAGTTGCAGACCTGCTCAAGTTCTCCCTATAACTCCAGTATCTTTTGTTCCAACCGCAAAACCAAGTCATTTGGTGCCGGTATACTTTGACCATCTGAAATTTCCACATTCTCAGCATTTTCCTTTCAAATACCACTTAAGTCATCCATTTTAGCTTTCCCTTTGCTTCTCGTATTACTTAGAGAAGGAAGAGGTGGAGGGCATCTAGATTTGGTGTGATCTACCGATGATGCCAGTATGTGCGAACCAACCTTAGGTGATGAGAATAATAAAGAATAAAGAAAAGCAAAAGGTAAACAAGTCAGTAAGGATTCTGAAATGTTTGCAGTATTTAAACACATATTGGGGGAATGTAAATTCCCGTCCTAATTTGGGAGCCTCGTTGTGCCCGAGGTAGGCCTAGCGAAAAATAGATTTGGAGAAATTCATTGCCAATAATTGCCTCATTTCATTAATGTAAAAAATAAATGACCAAAACGACACTAAATAAGATAATGTTACTAATGGCATTTGGCCTTATTACATTTTAAAAAGAAAGCAATAAACCTAATCTACTTGGTCCCAGAAGGACCCTCTCCAGATTGGATACTCTTGTCGATCAGTTCCCCCAGTTCGCGCAGGTTCAACAGTAAGAATGCCCTTGCCAAATGTCCTCCTTCGTTTCCCTCAGCATTTTGGAAATCGGTGACCATTTTTCTCATTTTTCCTTCCAATTCCTTCAGACTATACTCCAGATATTCCAACCTTTCACTGGATTTAATAGCTCTCTCTTTCCACTCATTGATCATTTCCAGGTCGGCCTTATGCTGCTCCATATACTTAGCTTCGGACTCACGAATTCTTTTGCGCAGCTTGTTATACTTCACTTGTGCTTCGACAACTTCATCTATGGCCTTGTTTCCTGGACAAACCCTTGGCTCGAAGATTCCTGCTATGTTATCATCCAACCATAAGGGGTATAAGTATGTGTGTCCCGCATGATATCGGTCTGGCTCGATGGTATCCTTTTCCACGATAATATTCAAGCTCCACATGTGTTGTGCTTCATCTTTATATGGGATGGTGTCACTCTGAAAGTCGGCTATGAAGTGACTCATCTTAGAGACTCGTGGTATGACCTGTTTCCTGCCTGCCTGTCTCATAAACCCGAGGGGAGCATAAGGGTATATGCTCCTTAACCCAATCAAAGTGTGGAGCATCCCTGTATCTGATGATGAACTCGTTGGTAGGGAATCACTCGAACATCCATTGAACCTGGTCCTCGGTAAAATTATTGAAGAACTGTACCCATCCTATAGTGTCCTCCGGTTGAGCAAACCTGTCTGGGATATAGGTCATTCTTTTAGGATAGTGAAATGCTATGTGATCATTCCACGACCTTCGCAGAAATTCTTGACGGTATTGACCCTTTTGGAGATGGTCTAGCAGCCAAACTTACAACAACAAATTGCAACCCACGAAGAATCTGAACCCCCTCTTATAGTGTTCTAAAGCCCGACATATTTCTGCAATGATCATAAGGACAATGGTGTATGTCTGCCCTTTGATTCCGTCCATTAAAGGTTTGGCCAGCATGGCCAGCCTGGTGTGGATTCTGTCCCCTTGGATCAGGAACACTATCATGCCCAAGAAACACACAATGAACACAAAGACCATATGATGAATCCATCCCAAGGAGGTGATTGAGAACTTATCATCAAAAATACGGTAAGAGCTACTGTGACCGTATCGTTCATAGAGGAAGTCGAAAAGTATGTAGGAGTCTTTCAAACACTTCAAGTTGTCATTCTTCTTTAACCCCATCATCTTTAGAAATCCCCTAGTGGTGCGATTTTTAGGTACCAATAGTCCAGGGCTATCCCAAGGCAACCCATTGAATCCCCCTATTTCTTCCAAGAGTGGGGTCATTTCTATGCTTCCATAGCGGAAAACAACCCTTTCTTTGTCCCAGAACATGGTGGCAGCTTCGATCGGGATTTTGTTTGGCTGAAGGTCCAGCAAAGAAGGAAAATTTCCTAAGACCCTTTTCACATGATTTTGGTCACATGAAGGAAGATCCCTCCACCAATCTAGCAAAAGTGAAGGTATGCTACCGACAATGCTGAACCTGGGGATTCGCGCCTCATTTTCTGCAAAAAAAAAAAAAATAGGTTAGGCACTTTCCCCCCCTTAGGTTCGTCTATTTATACAACAATGATTAGCATATTGGCACTTATTTCTCCAAAATTAATACACACAATCGTGGTTGCGTCCGTTGGGATTATGGAAAACCCGATGGACTTTTGGGTGAGGTTTGTCTTAAAGGGTTATTATGTGGACAACATATTAACCCGGCTAGGTTTGACCATGATGCACATATAATAATCAGAGTAAGGTTGCTATAGAGGTCTAAATTAGGACCCTCAAGCGGGCAACTTGAGAGGGAAAGGCACGGAACCGTCGAATGTACCACTGATCGACTAGTTTTACCGCAAATACGCCTTTCCGAATTTAAAGGGCGATATATAGGAAGAGCGTAAACACTCATCAAGCGTTGCTGTAGTATTAACTACGCACGAGTGGAATATGATATTGAGCATGATTTATGAAACAATAAATAACATGTTATCAAGTATTTGCACGTTAAAATGATAAATGCGGTATTTAAATAATTGAAAGATAGTTACATAAGGAAAACAAGGAAGCAAGTCAGTTTCGGAAAATAAAGGAAATCATAAATGCGTGAAAATAAACAGTTAAATAAGGGGGAGGGTGCAAAGGATAAAACATGCTTAAGACTAATTCACAAAAATAAGTTCATTATGGTAAGAGCCTAAAATATCCCCAGCAGAGTCGCCATGCTGTCGCACCCCTTTTTCCTCGTGCAGTCCAGTTATCGACATTCATTGGGAACAAGTCATTTCCTTTTGGAATTGGATATTTGAAGGGCCGCCACCTAACAGAGTAAGGTGCGTTCGGCACCTAGAGCAATTAACTCATATAACTAGTTTGCATTACTAGAGATTGGGTAAGGGCTCGAAATAACCTTGAGGGGAAGGTGTTAGGCACTCCTCGCGGTCCAAACGGTGGGTCCCGGCCGAACTCAATTATATGAATTAGTCATTTAACAAATAGGCACTTTTAGAACACATATAAAATAGAGAAAATTTGACAGATAAGAAGTCTCAGCACATATATGTAAATAAGATGAGGGAGGTCCTACGTTTTGTTAGCCTATAGGATCACATCTGTACAATACCCGGTAAGCCTTCCTCAAGGGTTACGCGTGGCATTGGTGCACAAGTCATCATATCCTTTTACTACCCAATTTCCCTTCCCTTGGTCATAGCCTAAAGCATTCTAGCAATCTTAAGATGTATCCTATGCGTGCACTACCCGTTCCTCTACTTATATAGTACAGAGGTATTTAGGACTTCTAGTTAAGGTGGATTTAGACTTTCTTATAGTAATTAAAAGGAGAAAACTCTAGGCGACATATAAAACATACAGGACTGAACCAAAGATAGAACAATTAAGAGGCTCACATTTTACCTCCACAAATAGAGCAAGCAAGTGCACGTCTCAAACAACAGATTCCAGATATTTAAGAAAAGCCCTAGAACAGGATATCTAGATGAGCATGACAAGCAGAGAATATGCAATATTGAGTTAAGGCAAAAGTGTTAAAGTCCTAATCAGTTTGCCTACTGATTTTTAGAACCGATTGAACCTGAGCAGTTACAAGCAAAGCAGTTTCACAAACCTTGATTACCTATAGGCTTGCCTAGGTAGAGATACCCTATAAACATACTGTCTAAATGCAAACCGGATCAATTTAAAACAAACAGTTTTGGAACTTATTAAGTTATATAGGCATGCTAGTCTAGGCGTTGAACATTATAGAGCTGGTTTACATCTATTAAATCCTAGAACGCGATATCTAGGTGTTGAAATTGCTTTCTTAAACAAGATAGTTACTGATTTACGCAATGTAGACATGGTTTTAAAGCGAATGCAATAATAGTCCTAGGGAAGGATCTTTAATGCACATAATAAATAGACGTTTTGTTAAGCAAGATTATAACAGTGATCTAATAATAGAATTTCTAGGTGATCATGATCATGTAGAAGCAGAATTTCGTAACAAATGAGGTGATGAGCCTATAACATGTTTTCTAGTATGCCAAACAATCCTAAAAGCATGGTTTCTAAAGCAAGTAAACATAATAATCCTAAGGCATGATTTCTAATGCGAGTAAGCATAGTGATCCTAAGGGCATAATTTCAACCCGATTTCCCTTACAAAAATCATATAATAATCCCCTTCCCTTTTACTAATTTTCCCAACATCTGTTTACAAAGATCATTATTACAGACCAATAGTGAATGAATTACATAAATAAATATAAACTATCTATTGGGAGCCTGAATTAGGCCCAAAGTAAACTTGGGGATGCCAGGCCTTTAGAATAGTCTCAAATGCCAAGAGTCTCATAGCCAATGGTGTGTCCTAGTGTGTCAAAGTTCCCTAAGGACCTCAGGGATCCCGGGCAGCGCTCACACCAAGACCCTTTCTTAAAATAGATAACTGGTTATGTGCAGTCGCCAGAGCTATTACACCTCCTTTTTCCTACACCCGAGAGGGGTTTAAGGGAGTTTTTTCCAATTTAAGTGACAATCGAAACAAGATTATTTATTTAAGATTCAGAGTCACCACTTGGGATAATTTATGGTGTCCCAAGTCACCGATTTTAAATCTCGAATCGAGTAAAGATTGACTCTATTTTACAGTCTGCAAAATACAGAAATCTGGGTAAGGAATTCTGTTAACTCAGGAGAAGGTGTTAGGCATTCCCGAGTTCCGTGGTTCTAGCACGGTCCCTTAAACCATTATAATTGGCCTATTATTTGATTTTAAACACTTTTAAACCTATGTGCCTTTTAACTTTTGAAAACCGCTTTTACTTACTTAAAGAATTAATTCAAGGTTATTTAAAACACATGGTAAGCCATGCTACATGAAATGCACCCGTGGTTCACGACACGTTTTGTTTAACCTTGTTGAAAATTAGAATCGGGTCACATGAAATGCAAACCCGGGTTTGCAACATGTTTATCTTTTTATTATTATTCAAAAATATGGCAGGGTCACATGAAATGCACACCCGAGCCCCTTTAATCTAATTTGACGTAGTTCAGTTGACGAACAACAACCCAATTCCTATACTGTGACAAAATCATGTCCAATACCAAGAACAATAGGCTGTGCACTTAACATCTAGCAAATTGAATCCAATCCCAATGTTGGCCCATTAAACGCTAAGAAAATCTTTAAAGAATTAACATCTGACCATAGTTCTTCCATATCATTAATTTGTAGCTCCTAAGATAATCTAACGTGAAAGCAAAACTATAAAAATGTTAATGAAACAAATAATAATAATGACGTAAGCCCACTTAAACCAATTACATCTAGATATAATGTTCTCAAATAGTAATTAACAAAATAGTTTTCCTAACATGGATAAACATATGAACTAGAGCAACACATTATAAATCAAATAACAAAACTAAAATATTGACATAAGAAGCATTGAAGAGGTCAGTATACGAGTTGTAAAAGAAGAACTGGACGAACCTTTTTGGACTAAACTTTCTTCACTCTATTGATACAAAAATCTCAAAGTTTGTAGTATGGAAGGACGGTACCAGTTACAACTCGAAGGCGGACAGAACTTACACGGAGTTCAAACAGCATCGACGGATCCGGATCGGGGACAAACGAGAACCTCACTGGACAAGATCTCAAGTAGGAGCTTCTCAATGATAAAACGCGAACAACCTCAAACGGACCTCTCCTTGGCACAGAGGAAACTTTAAAACGAAATAGTAGCAAAGGCCCTTATGTTAAACTCTCCGGCACTGCTACTGTTTACGATTGTCACATTTTCCTCTGTTACAAATCACATGAAAGTTTCAGGGGGTGGGGTTCTTGATTCTCTGTATATGCCGCTGGGTTTTTGAGAGGATGGGGTGTGTGAGGAAGATGGGTTTCAAGGGGGTGGGCTATTGTGAAAAACGACGCCTCGGATTTAGCTCTAGGGCAGCCTTTTGTCTTTTGTGTGTATTTTTTGCATTTTTCTCCTGATAGTCCTTAGGTTCATAGAGTCTAGTTGATTTATAGGATTTTTTTAGATTGGGGGTATGATCCTAGAAATGATGGGCTTGGTAATGATGGGCTAGGTTCAAAAATTAGGCCTAAAAATGGGTCGCTTGAGCCTAAATTTTATTCTTTCCCTACGAACGATACTAAAAATACGATCTCATTTATTAATTAATCCTACTTAAGTAAAATAACTATTAAAATGAGACTAACCGTCAAAACAATACTATTTTTGGTATTTTTCAAGTTTAAAAATGACTACAAAACATTAATGAAACTATTTGTTTTTGTAATTTTTATTTTCTTGTAATAAAATAAAGTAAAAGAGTCAAAATTTATTGAAATAGCTATATTAGGCCTAAATTAAATATTTACGTGCTAAAATATGTAAAATCTTGGGGAGGGTCAAAAATTACATGTCTACACCTGCTGTTACAGAAATAGAGTTTTCGAAAATATGCAATTATTGATGAAAATAGAGTTATTTTCATGAATCATAGTGAAATATCAGGTAGTTTAGATGAACTGACGACTGTAACACATTTCAGAGATATTACAACTTTCTTGTATTAGAATTTTGAGGGTCCTTCTCAAAATTCTGTCCTAGTTTTGTAAATGATCCTTGCTGTTTGCGTGCGATGAAACTTGTTGAACCTTCTCCGAAATTTTGAGAATCCTTCTCAAAATTCTGCCCCAGTTTCTTAACCAATTTGTGACTGTCTGGTGTATAATGGCGTTGGATGAACTTACTTTGGAATTTTGAGGTTCCTCATCAAAATTCTACCCCAGTTTTTGGTTCTGGGAAAAAATGAAAAATTTTATTATGATATGACCGAACCTACAGGGCTACCTACGTATCCCCTCTTAAACGGGAATTAGGTCAAGCATAGTTCAATTACATCAGATGAAGAAATGTAAACAGTCTAAACATAGTATCTCTTGACTGCATCTGAATTGATTAGTTTTGGCCAGACTTCTCCGTCCATTTCTACAAGTATGAGTGCTCCTCCTGTTAGCACCCGGTGTATCATGTAGTGACCTTGCCAGTTGGGAGAGAATTTCCCTTTGGCTTCATCTTGATGCGGGAAGATCTTTTTCAGCACCAGCTGTCCCAGCGCAAACTGTCTTGGTTTGACTCTTTTGTTGAAAGCTCTAGATATTCTGTTATGATAAAGCTGACCGTGACATACTGCGTTCATTCTTTTTCCGTCTATAAGGTCCAATTGCTCATAGCGACTCCTTATCCATTCTACATCGTTGAGTTCGGCTTCCTGTATGATTCTTAAAGAAGGAATCTCTACCTTGGCTGGGGTGACAGCTTCGGTACCATAAACCAGTAAATAGGGAGTTGCCCCAGTTGATGTGCGGACTGTAGTGCGGTACCCCAACAGGAAAAGGGTAACTTCTCGTGCCATTGTTTATGGTTTTCTACCATCTTCCTTAGTATCTTCTTGATGTTCTTGTTGGTATCTTCTATGGCTCCATTCATCTGAGGTCTGTATGCTGTAGAGTTCTTGTGCTTGATTATGAAAGTTTCACACATGGATTTCATCATATCACTGTTGAGATTGGCGGCATTATCAGTGATAATGGATTCGGGAACTCCGATTCGGTAAACAATACGATCCTTGACAAAGTCTGCGATGACTTTCTTGGTTACAGCTTTGTAGGATGCGGCCTCTACCCATTTTGTGAAGTAGTCAATGGCTACTAGGATAAACCTGTGCCCGTTTGAAGTAGTGGGCTCAATCAGACCGATAACATCCATTCCCCAGGCGGGGAATGGCCAAGGTAAGCTTTTTACATTGAGCTCATTTGGCGGCACTTTTATCATATCGGCATGTACTTGACATTGGTAGCATTTTCGGACATACTGGACGTGATCTGTCTCCATGTTCATCCAAAAATAACCGGCCCTAAGTATCTTCTTGGTCAAGACAAAACCATTTATATGCGGGCCGTAGGTCCTAACATGTATCTCCTCAAGTAGCTTAGAAGCTTCTTTTGCGTCGACACACCTTAGCAATCCCAAATTAGGAGTTATTCTGTACAAGTTTCCTCCGGTGTGGAAGAAATTGTTGGACAACCTCCGAAGCGTATGCTTCTGAGTATGATTCGCATGCTCCGGATATTCTCCCTTTGCCAAATATTCTTTGATATCGTGAAACCAAGGCTCCCCGTCTGTTTCTTCTTCAACATGGGCACAATACACTGGCTGGCTATGGACCCTTACTGGGATGGGATCGATGAAGTTCTTGTTGGATGCTGTATCATGGATGACAAAGTGGCCAATGCATCGACAAACTCGTTCTGAATTCTGGGAACATGCCGAAACTCTATCTTCGTGAACCTCTTTCTCAATTCCTGTACATGGTACAGATATGACAATATCTTGGAATTCTTGGTGGCCCTTTCTCCTTATACCTGGTGCACAAGCAAATCTGAATCACCGATTACCAGCAACTCCTAAATATTCATGTCAATTTCCATGTTGAGCCCTAGTATACAGGCTTCACACTCTACCATATTGTTAGTGCAGGGAAATCTGAGTTTAGCAAATACCGAATAATGTTAGCTAGTTTCCGATACCAAGACGGCTCCAATGCCCACTCCTTTGAAGTTTGCAGCTCCATCAAAGAACATTCTCCAATTGTTGTAAGCCTCAACAATGTCCTCCCCTACGAATGATACTTATTTATCAGGAAAATATGTTTTCAAGGGTTCGTATTCCCCTCCCACAGGATTTTCAGCAAGGTGGTCTGCCAATGCTTGTCCTTTGACCGCTTTCTAAGTTACATAGACGATGTCAAACTCACTTAACAGCATTTTCCACTTGGCTAACTTTCCGGTTGGCATGGGCTTCTGAAAGATGTACTTTAGAGGGTACATACTAGATATGAGGTATGTTGTGTAGGCATAGAAGTAATGCCTCAGCTTCTGAGCTATCCAAGTTAGAGTGCAGCAGGTACGTTCTAATAAAGAGTACCACGCTTCATATGGAGTGACTTCTTTCTCAGCTAATAGATAGCTTGTTCCTTTCTCCCTATCTCGTCGTGCTACCCTAGCACTGCAAGGTAGAGTAACAAGCGTCTACCTGACTCTGGTGGGACCAAGACTGGTGGTGTGGACAGGTACTCCTTGATTTTGTCGAAAGCTTTAAAACAATCTTCGGTCCAACTTGTTTCGGCATCTTTCCTCAACATCTTGAAGATGGGTTCACATATAACTGTGGACTATGCTATAAAGCGACTGATATAGTTGAGACGTCCTAGGAAGCTCATCATGTCCTTCTTGCTCCTAGGTGGCGGTAACTCTTGAATAACCTTAACTTTGGACGGGTCCAGCTCGATCCCTCGGTGGCCGACAACGAATCCCAATAGTTTTCCTGCAGGGACCCCGAATGCACATTTTGCGGGGTTCAGTTACAAGTTATACCTCATTAACCTGTCAAAGAACTTTCTCAAGTCTACTATGAGATCTACGACCCTCTTGGATTTGATAATGATGTCGTCAACATACACCTCTATTTCTTTGTGTATCATATCATGGAAGATGGTTGTCATGGCTCTCATGTAAGTGGCCCCAACATTCTTGAGACCAAATGGCATCATCTTGTAGAAGTACACCCCCCATGGTGTAATAAAATCTTTTTTCTCTGCGTCTTCTTCATCCATCCAGATCTGGTGATAACCCGTGAAGCAATCTACAAAGGATCGGAGCTCATGCTTGGCGCAATTGTCGATCAGGATATGTAGTTTGGGAATGGGAAGTCATCCTTGGGACTTTCTCTATTTAAGTTTCGATAGTCAACACATACTCTGACTTTCCTATCTTTCTTCAGAACTGGCACAATGTTGGCTAACCAGGTCGGGTACTCAACTACCTTAAGGACTTTGGCTTTGATCTGCTTAGTAACTTCCTCCTTAATTTTCAAGCTCATATCTGATTTGAACTTTCTGAGTTTCTGTTTCACCAGCGAACACATTGGATTGGTAGGCAACTTGTGAGCCACTATGGATGTGCTCAAACTGGTTATGTCATCATATGACCATGCAAAGATATCCTCATATTCCTTCAAGATACAAATGTATTCTTCTTTCTCTGACGGTGATAAGTGAATGCTTATGCGAGTCTCCTTAACGGTTTCGACATCTCCCAAATTTACTGCTTCGGTTTCGTCCAGGTTGGACTTAGGCTTATTCTCGAAGTTCTCCACCTCTCTGACAACTTCCTCAGGTATTTCATCTTCTTCCTCCGAGTCGCTATCATTATGTTTCGTTGTCTCATTACATGTCATAGTCATCGGTTCATCAGAAAAATTAATAATAATGTTGTAGAAAAGTGTGAAAGATAATAATGAATGATAAATATCAATGCATTGATTAAAAATTAAAAACATCCAAAACAAGTACGGCTCGATAAATCAAGCAATTATTTTGAAACAAAATGCGTCTTTAAAACAAAATTACTAAAACATCTGAAATGCTTAGCACAACTATAGAAGTAAATTAGGCTAAGTGCCAAGCTACCCAGGGACTCAGCGGGCCCGGGATGGTGTGACATTCCAATTCCTAAGAACGGATCCCTTTTCCGCAGTCTGAATGGTGAGGCCTTCTTCCTCCTCCTACTCCTCAATTATTGCACTATAGTCCATATCCTTTTCCTCTAGGAACAAATTCCTCAGCCCAACTAAAGCTTCTACCTCTGCAGTTCCCCATATTGTATCAGTCTGGTGAAAAGTCTGACCTATACGTGGCACTGGTTGCTCGAGAGGGTAATAAGGACCACACCATGGAGGTGACCAATCATCATAATCTTACCATGTATACTGGTATCTGAGCCTAAAGGTTGTACCATGATGTTTCAGCTGTATTGGTTTGGTAATGCCCTAGAGATCCTTTCCAAGCCCCTTACCGGGTTCATACCTAGACCATGCTAGTATGCTTTCTATCTTGTTACTCTACCATTTGTCTTTCTCAACTGCATTGACATGTTCAATATGGTGGTAAGTTTCCCCTCCTAGGCTTTTTTTGTTCTCGATAACCGGGATGGTTTGGCTGGTGTAAATGGGGTTGCTCCCGTCTCTGTGAATGATTACCTCCTGATAATTCCATTCGAACTTTACGGCCTGGTGTAGTGTGGAAGGCACAACCCCAGCGACATATATCCAAGGTCAACCCAACAGAAGATTGTATGTAGCCTATATGTCAAGCACTTGGAATTCAACATCAAACCAAGTCGGCCCCATCTGCAGACAAAGGTTAATCTCCCCAATTGTGGCCCTTTGATACCCATCAAAAGCTTTCACGTTCATATTTCCCGCCCGTATCTCATGAAAACCTTTGCCCAATCTTTTCATAGTAGACAATGGCCAAATGTTGAGGCTTGAACCTCCATCTATCAGGACCCTGTCAATGAATTTATCTTCAAACTGCACCATGATATGTAATGCCCGGTTGTGACTTAACTCTTCAGGCGGTAATTCGTCCTTGTGGAAGGTGATCTTATGACTCTCCAGCACTTGCCCGACTATGTTGGCCATTTCTCCGCATGTGATATTGTTAGGCACATAGGCTTCACTTAACACCTTTATCAGAGCATTCTTGTGCGCTTCTGAATTTTGCAATAGTGATAAGATGGATATCTGAGCGGGGTTTTTGTTCAAGTGATCGACAATGGAGTATTCCCTTGCCTGCGCTTTCCTCCAAAAATCATCTGACCCCGTTTCAATGATAGGTTGCTTGGTAGTGGCCTCCTTACTCGATCCTCCCAAGTGTTCAGGTGTATAGACCCTTCTGGTTCTGGTCATTCCTTATGTAACATCAGATTCTTCCATCTTTTTCTTTCCCTTTCGCCTAGCTTCGACAATGTAATCCCAAGGTATGGTTTTGGAATTGAAAGGAGGTGTGGTTGATACTATTACTGTGAAAGGTGTGGCCACTTCTACCTCAAATGGAGCGGGTGTGGCTGTGGGTGGAGCTACCTTTACCTCAAATGGAACCGAATCGGCTACCTCAACCTCAACTGGCGACTATGTCTGCACCACGATAGGAGCGAGTGTGATTACAAGTTTAAAGTCATCGCCTTCCCGAATAAGCTCGATTGACCCCTCAGGATCCCATTCTTCATTTGTCTCTATCATATATACTCCATCACCCCTATGATTTGGGAGGATTGTTGCGTACATTGGGCGCAACTTCTTTTGCTTGTATGACCTAGTTGTCAATCAATGTCTGGATTTTATCTTTCAATGTTCGACACTCATTAATGGTGTGCCCCTTCATACCGGAATGATATGCACATGTTTTGTTTGGATTGACCCATTGAGATGAGTTCTCCATTGCCATAGCAGGAATAGGAGTGACAAAACCAATGACCTTTAACCTTTTGTACAGCTGGTCGATGGGTTCAACAATAGCGGTGTATTGTCTGGGTGGTTTGCGATCAAAGTTAGGTCAGGGTTTCGGGTAATTTGGACGAGTTAGAGGTGAATGATAGTAGGTTGGCTGGGTGTTATAAGTATGATAAGTGGTGGCAGGTTAAGAATATCTGGGAGATGAGGGTTGGTATGTAGGTGGAGGTGTTTGGTATATGGGTGGAGGTGTTTGGTATGTGAGTGGAGATTTTGGGCCTTGAGCCACCATTACTGCCCCCACGTCTTTCTTCTTTGATATGCCACCTGATTGCAATGCTTTGTTTGTGGCATGTAGTGCCTCGAAATTTGTCACCATCCTGCTTTTGATACCTTCTTCAATCCTTTCTCCGAGTTTGATGATATCGGAGAATTTGTGATTCTCAATGACCATTAGTCTCTCATAATACTGTGGATCCTGTGCCCTGATGAAGAACTTGTTCATTTGTTCTTCTTCTAGTACTGGTCTGACCTTGGCTGCTTCTGACCTTCATTGAGTAGCATATCGCGGAAAGTCTCAGTTGGCTTCTTCTTTAAATTCTGGATGTAGAAGACATCCGGTGCATTCTCCGTGTTAAACCTGAATCGGTCCATAAATTCTGATGCCATACTTACCCAATTGACCCACTTCTTAGGGTTCTGGCTTATATAGCAGGACATGGCATCTCCGGTAAGACTTCTCATAAAGAGCTTCATCCGGATCCTTTCATCTTTTCCGACCCCACGAGCTTGTCATAGTAAGTTCTCAAATGAACCTTGGGATCACCTGTTCCGTCAAACATTTCGAACTTGGGAGGTTTGTAACCCTCTGGCAGTTCCACATTCGGTTGTATGCATAGGTCCTCATAGTTTAAACCTTCTATCCCTTTGCCTCCTTCGACACCCTGAACTCGACTTATTAGTTTCTTGAGTTTCTCAGCCATGTTCTTGATGAGCAGGTCCTTCTCAGCGGATTCTGGTGTATATGAGATTGGTTGAGTAGAGTGAGGTACGGTTTCCATATATATAGGGTTGTTTTGGTGAGTTCCAGGGACTTGGGTGTAGTGGTGGTCATTGGTTGAGTTTTGAGGATCGGGAATGGGTTGTGGTGTGTTCTAAGGAGTGTGATAGGTAGTGGTTTATGGGTACTGGATTGGTTGATGATGCTGTTGTGGTAGAGTTGGTATCGATAAGGGATTGGGATTTTGAGGTGGAGTTGCATATTGATTATGTGCGGGAGGGTTGTATGGATACTGGTTTGGTGTATGTTGGGGAGGAGCTAGGTTTTTGGTATTCTGTTGGTTGATATCGGGGACATTCAGGGTAAGGGATAGGTTTGCTAAGTTGCAGACCTGCTCAAGTTCTCCCTATAACTCCAGTATCTTTTGTTCCAACCGCAAAACCAAGTCATTTGGTGCCGGTATACTTTGACCATCTGAAATTTCCACATTCTCAGCATTTTCCTTTCAAATACCACTTAAGTCATCCATTTTAGCTTTCCCTTTGCTTCTCGTATTACTTAGAGAAGGAAGAGGTGGAGGGCATCTAGATTTGGTGTGATCTACCGATGATGCCAGTATGTGCGAACCAACCTTAGGTGATGAGAATAATAAAGAATAAAGAAAAGCAAAAGGTAAACAAGTCAGTAAGGATTCTGAAATGTTTGCAGTATTTAAACACATATTGGGGGAATGTAAATTCCCGTCCTAATTTGGGAGCCTCGTTGTGCCCGAGGTAGGCCTAGCGAAAAATAGATTTGGAGAAATTCATTGCCAATAATTGCCTCATTTCATTAATGTAAAAAATAAATGACCAAAACGACACTAAATAAGATAATGTTACTAATGGCATTTGGCCTTATTACATTTTAAAAAGAAAGCAATAAACCTAATCTACTTGGTCCCAGAAGGACCCTCTCCAGATTGGATACTCTTGTCGATCAGTTCCCCCAGTTCGCGCAGGTTCAACAGTAAGAATGCCCTTGCCAAATGTCCTCCTTCGTTTCCCTCAGCATTTTGGAAATCGGTGACCATTTTTCTCATTTTTCCTTCCAATTCCTTCAGACTATACTCCAGATATTCCAACCTTTCACTGGATTTAATAGCTCTCTCTTTCCACTCATTGATCATTTCCAGGTCGGCCTTATGCTGCTCCATATACTTAGCTTCGGACTCACGAATTCTTTTGCGCAGCTTGTTATACTTCACTTGTGCTTCGACAACTTCATCTATGGCCTTGTTTCCTGGACAAACCCTTGGCTCGAAGATTCCTGCTATGTTATCATCCAACCATAAGGGGTATAAGTATGTGTGTCCCGCATGATATCGGTCTGGCTCGATGGTATCCTTTTCCACGATAATATTCAAGCTCCACATGTGTTGTGCTTCATCTTTATATGGGATGGTGTCACTCTGAAAGTCGGCTATGAAGTGACTCATCTTAGAGACTCGTGGTATGACCTGTTTCCTGCCTGCCTGTCTCATAAACCCGAGGGGAGCATAAGGGTATATGCTCCTTAACCCAATCAAAGTGTGGAGCATCCCTGTATCTGATGATGAACTCGTTGGTAGGGAATCACTCGAACATCCATTGAACCTGGTCCTCGGTAAAATTATTGAAGAACTGTACCCATCCTATAGTGTCCTCCGGTTGAGCAAACCTGTCTGGGATATAGGTCATTCTTTTAGGATAGTGAAATGCTATGTGATCATTCCACGACCTTCGCAGAAATTCTTGACGGTATTGACACTTTTGGAGATGGTCTAGCAGCCAAACTTACAACAACAAATTGCAACCCACGAAGAATCTGAACCCCCTCTTATAGTGTTCTAAAGCCCGACATATTTCTGCAATGATCATAAGGACAATGGTGTATGTCTGCCCTTTGATTCCGTCCATTAAAGGTTTGGCCAGCATGGCCAGCCTGGTGTGGATTCTGTCCCCTTGGATCAGGAACACTATCATGCCCAAGAAACACACAATGAACACAAAGACCATATGATGAATCCATCCCAAGGAGGTGATTGAGAACTTATCATCAAAAATACGGTAAGAGCTACTGTGACCGTATCGTTCATAGAGGAAGTCGAAAAGTATGTAGGAGTCTTTCAAACACTTCAAGTTGTCATTCTTCTTTAACCCCATCATCTTTAGAAATCCCCTAGTGGTGCGATTTTTAGGTACCAATAGTCCAGGGCTATCCCAAGGCAACCCATTGAATCCCCCTATTTCTTCCAAGAGAGGGGTCATTTCTATGCTTCCATAGCGGAAAACAACCCTTTCTTTGTCCCAGAACATGGTGGCAGCTTCGGTCGGGATTTTGTTTGGCTGAAGGTCCAGCAAAGAAGGAAAATTTCCTAAGACCCTTTTCACATGATTTTGGTCACATGAAGGAAGATCCCTCCACCAATCTAGCAAAAGTGAAGGTATGCTACCGACAATGCTGAACCTGGGGATTCGCGCCTCATTTTCTGCAAAAAAAAAAAAATAGGTTAGGCCCTTTCCCCCCCTTAGGTTCGTCTATTTATACAACAATGATTAGCATATTGGCACTTATTTCTCCAAAATTAATACACACAATCGTGGTTGCGTCCGTTGGGATTATGGAAAACCCGATGGACTTTTGGGTGAGGTTTGTCTTAAAGGGTTATTATGTGGACAACATATTAACCCGGCTAGGTTTGACCATGATGCACATATAATAATCAGAGTAAGGTTGCTATAGAGGTCTAAATTAGGACCCTCAAGCGGGCAACTTGAGAGGGAAAGGCACGGAACCGTCGAATGTACCACTGATCGACTAGTTTTACCGCAAATACGCCTTTCCGAATTTAAAGGGCGATATATAGGAAGAGCGTAAACACTCATCAAGCGTTGCTGTAGTATTAACTACGCACGAGTGGAATATGATATTGAGCATGATTTATGAAACAATAAATAACATGTTATCAAGTATTTGCACGTTAAAATGATAAATGCGGTATTTAAATAATTGAAAGATAGTTACATAAGGAAAACAAGGAAGCAAGTCAGTTTCGGAAAATAAAGGAAATCATAAATGCGTGAAAATAAACAGTTAAATAAGGGGGAGGGTGCAAAGGATAAAACATGCTTAAGACTAATTCACAAAAATAAGTTCATTATGGTAAGAGCCTAAAATATCCCCAGCAGAGTCGCCATGCTGTCGCACCCCTTTTTCCTCGTGCAGTCCAGTTATCGACATTCATTGGGAACAAGTCATTTCCTTTTGGAATTGGATATTTGAAGGGCCGCCACCTAACAGAGTAAGGTGCGTTCGGCACCTAGAGCAATTAACTCATATAACTAGTTTGCATTACTAGAGATTGGGTAAGGGCTCGAAATAACCTTGAGGGGAAGGTGTTAGGCACTCCTCGCGGTCCAAACGGTGGGTCCCGGCCGAACTCAATTATATGAATTAGTCATTTAACAAATAGGCACTTTTAGCACACATATAAAATAGAGAAAATTTGACAGATAAGAAGTCTCAGCACATATATGTAAATAAGATGAGGGAGGTCCTACGTTTTGTTAGCCTATAGGATCACATCTGTACAATACCCGGTAAGCCTTCCTCAAGGGTTACGCGTGGCATTGGTGCACAAGTCATCATATCCTTTTACTACCCAATTTCCCTTCCCTTGGTCATAGCCTAAAGCATTCTAGCAATCTTAAGATGTATCCTATGCGTGCACTACCCGTTCCTCTACTTATATAGTACAGAGGTATTTAGGACTTCTAGTTAAGGTGGATTTAGACTTTCTTATAGTAATTAAAAGGAGAAAACTCTAGGCGACATATAAAACATACAGGACTGAACCAAAGATAGAACAATTAAGAGGCTCACATTTTACCTCCACAAATAGAGCAAGCAAGTGCACGTCTCAAACAACAGATTCCAGATATTTAAGAAAAGCCCTAGAACAGGATATCTAGATGAGCATGACAAGCAGAGAATATGCAATATTGAGTTAAGGCAAAAGTGTTAAAGTCCTAATCAGTTTGCCTACTGATTTTTAGAACCGATTGAACCTGAGCAGTTACAAGCAAAGCAGTTTCACAAACCTTGATTACCTATAGGCTTGCCTAGGTAGAGATACCCTATAAACATACTGTCTAAATGCAAACCGGATCAATTTAAAACAAACAGTTTTGGAACTTATTAAGTTATATAGGCATGCTAGTCTAGGCGTTGAACATTATAGAGCTGGTTTACATCTATTAAATCCTAGAACGCGATATCTAGGTGTTGAAATTGCTTTCTTAAACAAGATAGTTACTGATTTACGCAATGTAGACATGGTTTTAAAGCGAATGCAATAACAGTCCTAGGGAAGGATCTTTAATGCACATAATAAATAGACGTTTTGTTAAGCAAGATTATAACAGTGATCTAATAATAGAATTTCTAGGTGATCATGATCATGTAGAAGCAGAATTTCGTAACAAATGAGGTGATGAGCCTATAACATGTTTTCTAGTATGCCAAACAATCCTAAAAGCATGGTTTCTAAAGCAAGTAAACATAATAATCCTAAGGCATGATTTCTAATGCGAGTAAGCATAGTGATCCTAAGGGCATAATTTCAACCCGATTTCCCTTACAAAAATCATATAATAATCCCCTTCCCTTTTACTAATTTTCCCAACATCTGTTTACAAAGATCATTATTACAGACCAATAGTGAATGAATTACATAAATAAATATAAACTATCTATTGGGAGCCTGAATTAGGCCCAAAGTAAACTTGGGGATGCCAGGCCTTTAGAATAGTCTCAAATGCCAAGAGTCTCATAGCCAATGGTGTGTCCTAGTGTGTCAAAGTTCCCTAAGGACCTCAGGGATCCCGGGCAGCGCTCACACCAAGACCCTTTCTTAAAATAGATAACTGGTTATGTGCAGTGTGCCAAAGCTTAGAGGAATCTCATGGATTCTTAGGCAGTACACACACTAGAGAGGCAAAACTTAATAGTCTAAGAGTAAAGTGAGAGTGCTTAACATAGTTTAGAAAACACTTAGTAAAAATAGTGTAGAGATAACTTTCAGGAGTGAAAAGATTTTCAAGAATAGAAACAATTTTGAGAAACTACTAAGAGTGGAAAACAATTTTTGAAATCAGTTCTGGGAAGAACTAATATTCAAAATACAATCACACAGACTTGGAATGCCCAAAATCACAACCATTTAACATGCAACTTTACAAACAAGGGTTAGGGGGGCTAGGAACATATAAAGCTCACATCAGGGACACATGATCAGGGTACAAGGGGGAAGTAAATGGACGACAAATGCACAGAATAATTAGGAGTCTACAAATTCAGAGACCTAACATGTTAGTCATGATAATAGCCAATTAAGACATAGAGGCAGAGTGTAGGAATAGTCATGTTGAAGACAGGGATGCGTTGGACAAGATTAGCCATACGACTAAGGTCAATCAAGTACATTAGAAGACTAAGTTACTAACATAATCACCCCAGTTGAAAGGAGTAAACATAGACTAATAAGCATGCTATCCAAGTATCCAACAAGCAAGTGAGACCTAGACATGCTGATTACACGTTTGAACAAGTGAAGACAGAATTTAGACATGCTGAATAAAGCAGTAAATAGGAAGACAAATTGAATACATAGCCAATCGAACTAGTGCAAGAATAGATTTATAGACATGGAACACACAGAGTTTGAGTTTCAGAATTGAACTAGGGACATACCAGTTTAAAGAGGCAAAGTGCAGAATGTAAAGTATGTATAATGCCACTGTCTAGCCTTGGCTTTCAG
Organism: Nicotiana sylvestris; assembly: GCF_000393655.2. NCBI lineage: Eukaryota > Viridiplantae > Streptophyta > Magnoliopsida > Solanales > Solanaceae > Nicotiana > Nicotiana sylvestris. Next base: position 71,461,994 of record NC_091058.1, read on the forward strand.
CTGGCTAGACCAATAGTTAGCACAAGTAGCAGAGAAAGAAGAGAGAGTCTGAGTGTGTGTGTGTGTGTGTGTGTTCTGAACTAAGTGTTCGTGTATTGAGAGGTAAAACAAGAGTGTATATATAGCAGTTTAAGAGTAGAACAAAATAAGGTAAAGAAATCAACATTCATTCAATTAAGGAAATCATAGGATCAAAGAAGCAATCACATAAAGGAGTTCAGAATAGACCCCTTAATTAGGGGTAGTTGATCAAATGGTAATAACAGGGGTCGAATTAAGGAAAGAATCCCAATCATACTATGTAAAGGTATCAGTAAGAATCCACAATTATACGTGCAATCAAATAAGGTAGGGATGACCAATTAAGGTCATAAACAAGGAAACACACACGATTTATGCATACGGATCTCTAACAGAGTAAATCAATCAGCCAAAACTTTCAAAATAACACTAATTTCCGAAAAGAAATACTCAACTTCCATAAACAGAAATTAGGCTAAGTAAAACCTCACAAAAATATAGAAATTAGCCGGAGAAACAGATTCGAACCCTAATAGAGATTAATTAGGGCAAAATCACAGAATAATGAATTTGACAAAGAAAAAAAATGTGTAAGTCAAAAATACAGAGTAAATTAATGCGATTGGTAACAGAGAAAGACTCAAAATCGTAACAAAGGTTAGAAAATCAGAGTATCACACAAAATCAACTAAGGTTTAAGTATTTTTTGCACAAATCAGTCATGAAGACAAAAAATAATTAATCAAACACTTAGGAGTCAGAAAAACCTTTGAAAAGTAACTTGGGATGAACCCTAGTTTTGGGGAAAAGTCGGAATAATAAGTTAAAATCAGAAATTCTCAAAGAAGAACATGTAATAGAGCTTGATTCATCTCATCTCTATACAGATCTGAGAAGGATCGAAGGTAATAGACTAGGGTTTTCAGAAAAGTAATAGAGATGCGAGAATAGGTCAAGAGACCATAGATTCGTAACAAAACAAAAAGGAAATTCTTACTCACAGTCGAGAAAATGGCCTAAGACAGGCTAATAAGCAAGGTTTCAAACCAGAACCGGTAGGGTTCCTTGAGATCGTCTCAGGGATCTAAGAAGTCAAAGAGCCATGGTGCATAGAAGGCCAGGACCGGCTGGAGAAGACATGAAAACATCATAGGATTGGGATATACGCCGGTGACAGCGTTTAGAACTAGGGTTGGGTTGAGAGAGTTGAGAGAAGAGAGGAGTGATGACGGCGGGTGAAAGGAGTGAATGAGAGGGTTTGGGGGAGGGGTTAGGTCTAGGTTTAATTAAGGAAATGGGAATATGGACCGTTGATCTGAATGTCAACGATCATGATAGAATGGGGGTATTGGGTCGGGCAGGTGATTATTTGGGCCTAAAGGGATTGGACTAATTTTAAAAGGCGTTTTGGGCTGGTCTTTTGGGTTAAGTCTGAAAAACAAAAGGGGCTATTTATTAAATACCCAGGTAATTGAGTAAAAATTAATTTATAAAATAAATAACAAATTATAAAAAATAATTTTCATGCATAGAAATAATTATTCGATATTTTAAAAATACAATGGACTATTTTATGGTAAAATAATGCAATAATGTATGCTTGGGCTATAATTGCAAGGTTGTTGCAATTATAACCAAAAAATGTAAATCTGGCCATTTGTGAAATAATTTAAACTTAATATAACTATAAATAGTAAAATTAAATCAAGAAATGTTATGAAGTCATTTGTGATGCAATTTATCCCAGTATTACATAAATAAAATACTGGGATAAATTAATTTAAAAATATAGAAATTATGGAAAAATATCATTTGATGCTAATGCATGGTTTTGAAGATATATATGCATTTAGAAAAATAATCTAGGGAAAAATTGGGTATCAATACACATCCAATCCATAGTGGTAAGTCTACGGTAGCTTATCTTTCCAATAACTAAATAATACTACAAAGTGGTGTTTCAGCTAACATGTAAGGAGCAATTTCAAACTAGCAGTTATACATTCACACGGTTGCGTCATGCATACTATGTTAAAACACTTAAACAAATGGCCAAATGAATTCAACTCTATTCCAACAGTCAAAACAGGTTCAAATCTTGGTTTATTGCTATGAGAATCTGCATTACAAAAGTTCAAAAGTTACATGAACAGCCGAAATATGATGCAACTGTGAAAAGCGAGCAAAAATAGCAGCAAAACAGTAGCAGAATAGCAGTAAGATGGACGTTTGAGCAGCCCGAAAATCTTAGAGTAGAAGCTCAGAACAAGTTCTAAAGGACTTTATCTTTTTGAAAGAGTTTTCACTCTAAGAAACCTTCACGAAGCTCACAATTTCAACTTACTATTATATATTTTTAGTTGCTGATTTTTCTCTCAACTTTTGTGTATTCAAACAACTCTTAAAGATGTTATCTAAGTGTGATAGATTGTTTGTCTTCTTTTTCTATTTTTCTAAAGTGAAAGAAAAACTCTTTATAGGAGAGGGAAAACCTTGAATTATCATTACCAATCTGTCCAAAGGACAGATTTTTCACCAAAAATATGTCCAAACCATTCAAAGGACAGAATGTTTGGTCAAAAATCTATCCAAAGGACAAACTTTTACCAACTATGAACAATGTTTGGAGTATTGTACTCCAAATAGTCCACAAACAGTAAAAAGTAAGCCAAACATGTACCCTACTTCATTATTTACCTTTTACCCTTCACAAACTAATATCAAACCATCATACTACTTTAACAAGTGCAAAAGCAGAAAATTTAGCATTTCAAACTTCAAAAATTAAACTAATGCTAATATAATTAATTCAATACAAAATAAAATCCGACGATTAAGCAAACAACGTATTAACAGTCACATAAATAATCCAAATAAACTAACTAAATGAGGACACGATCAGAAACGGATTAAACAAAAAAAAAGAAGAAAGAAAAAAAATTAAGACAAAACTTAAAACTACTACTAATTATGAAGAAAAATAGAAAATCAGTGAATGAAATTAAAATTTTACCCAACGAGGGAACCTTATGCTGACTCGAGCAACCCGGAGAATGCCAAGGTCAATGAATAACATCGATTCGACCCTTGAACACCTATTTCTGGCGGGCAGACGCTAGAACAATAAAATTTCAGCAATTCAGATATTAATTCCATCATCATGCCAACAAGAAAAGGATGTTTTGGGGTCGGGGATAGGGCAGGAGAGAAGAGGAAGCCACTGGCGACTTCGCCGGAATTTGGGTAGTCGGTGTTTAGGGTTAAGACCAACATGGAAAGATAGCCCCCGTTGAGCTCTATCTATGTATGTAAAAATTAAGTGGAGAAAAGGGCTCAATCTTCCCGAATTTATGAAAAATGTGGCAGCTATGGTGTCAGATTTTCTTAGATTTATGGATATTGGTGAAGTTTTGGAGGATATGAGGCATTGATTCATGGAGATGAGGTTGAGAGGAAGAGATGGTAAACTTTTGGGGTGGTTTGGACAACGTCCGCCGGCGGTGGCAATTTTCGGTCGGCAGAGATGGGTGGCGGCTGAGTCTTGAATAAGAGAGGAGAGAATGAAAAGAGAGAAGAAAGAAGGGGAGAGAATAAGGCAAAAATGGGGGCAATTTTCGGCCCTTTTAGGCTTTAAATAGCATTGGTGAAGATTTAATTAGGTTCGTTGGATCAAAGAAGATCTGATGGTTAGGATTGACCCTCTGTGACTTAACCAAAACGACATAGTTTGGGTATAAAACTACGTTGTTTAAAGACTATCCTGGTAGCCATTAAATTGGCATTGAAATTGCACCCTTAGCCACCTAACCATTTCAATTTTAGCCCATTTTCCCTTAACTTTACTTGTTAAACTAAATTTACACAAAAAATTAACTAATTAAACAACTTATTCAAATGATCGATTAACTAGATTAATTCACCAATTGAACAGTTAGCTAATTCCTAAATGCACAAATGGAGAAAGAACTAATTTTTTTGTTGGTATTTTTATGATAGGAAATATGCAATTAAAGACACAAAAATTGAGACAAATAATTAAAATAACAAAACACTAACGACTTTAAGAGGTGTTAAAATAGTGCAAAAATTAGGTGTTCACAGCTGCCTCTCTTTTCTTGAGAATACGAAGAGTTTTCGTGCAAAGAAAAGTGAATGCCATAACTAATTTTTTCTCACATATCACTCCAATGGAAGAAATTTTTTGAAAAATGGTGACCGAACCTTGCTTCGAGGTTGCCTACATATCCTTCTTTAGAGAAATCAGGCCAGTGTAGTTCTGAACAAATTTGATAGCTGGGACTACCAGACACTCGAGTTAAGACTACTGTTATTGGTGTTGTTGCTATTGCCGTTACTGTTACTCGCTTCTTACATCAAAAGAAAAAGAGAAAAGCACTGCATATGTTTGCAAACTAAGAGTTCAAAATTCCTATCTATGTGTCTTCTGAAGTCAAATCTTGATTCTTGACCTGCTCGCTTGTGTTGACCTTATATTGGATCTTGATGCCCTTTTGAAGAAAAGGTTATGGCTCATTCTTGATTGTTTGATTTCCTGCTCAGAATTTGAGAAGATGAATCTTGAGACGCCGAGTTGCTGCCACCTCATTGAAACTAACTCCAACTGTCTTATGATCAACAATCTTCTTTCTTCTGATGAGAACTGAAATTGCAAGCTTTAATCTCTACAATATGTGCTTTACAGCAGGGTCCTGCAAAGCCATCAAAGACGAACAAAACTAACAAAATTTTTCTGCCCCAATCCACCACTAGGAAAATTTTATGAGTTATTAGAGAAAGCTATAAACTATTTAATTTACTAAAATAAAGACAAAGACAGTAGTATAAACTAGTTATGTAAGGATACACAACCATGGGGTAGTACCTTGTGTTATCAAAGGAAATGGAATTAGAGCATAGTATCCTTTATTACTAAAAGGAAACGTAACCAGGGGTTGGCACCTTGTATCACCGAAAAGGAGTGTAATTATGGGTTGGTATCCTGTATCACTAGGAAGGGATATAACTAGGGGTTGGTACCATGTATTACTAAAAAGAAATGTAACCAGGGGTTGGTGCCCTGTATTACTAGTAAGAAATATAACCAGGGATTGGCGCCCTGTATCACTAGGAAGAAATGTAACTAAGGGTTGGCACCTTATATCACTAGGAAGAAATGTAACCAGGGGTTGACACCTTATATTACTAAGGAAACTGTAACCAGGGGTTGCTACCCTATATTACTGGAAGGAATGTAACCAAGGGTTGATACCCTGTATTACTGGAAGGGAATGTAACCAAGAGTTGGTACCCTGTATTACTAGAAAGGAATGTAACCAAGGGTTGGCGCCCTGTATCACTAGGAGGAAATGTAACCAGGGGTTTTCAACCTGTATTACTAAGGAAAACTGTAACCAGGGGTTGGTACCCTGTATTACTGGAAGGGAACGTAACCAGGGGTTGGTACCCTGTATTACTGGAAGGAAATATAACCAGGAGTTGGCACCCTGTATTATGGATAAAGTGCCGAATCCCTCTAGGAGAAAAGGTTCTACCTAAGTTAAACTACGCAAAACAGCCTGAGTGAAGATTACTTCTACCCAGAACTATGAGTTGGATCCCCCTAGGCAAAATGGTGCTACCTGAGTTAAGCTACATAAAATAGCCTGAGCGAAGAGTACTTCTACCCAGAACTATGAAAGTGCTACCTGAGTTAAGCTACATAAAACAGCCTGAGCGAAGAGTACTTCTACTCGGAACTATGAGCTAGATCCCCCTCATCGAAACGGTTCTACCTGAGTTAAGCTGCATCGAAGAATACTTCTACCCAGAACTATGAGCTGGATCCCCCTAGGCGAAACGGTTCTACCTGAGTTAAGCTGCATAAAACAACCTGAGCAAAAAGTACTTCTACCCAGAACTATGAGCTTTCCCCCTAGACGAAATGGTTCTACCTAAGTTAAGCTGCATAAAATAACCTGAGCAAAGAGTACTTCTACCCGGAACTATAAGATGTATCCCCCTAGGCGAATGGATTCTACCTGAGTTAAGCTGCATAAAATATCCTGAGCGAAGAGTACTTTTACCTGGAAATATGAGCTGGATCCCCCTAGACGAAATGGTTCTACTTGAGTTAAGCTACGAAACTGGGAGGTGTGAACAATAGTGATGCATGCGAAAATTAAAAGAAAATGAAGATTTTAAGGAGCTTACCTTTGGTGACATTCGTCCTTTGAGAATTACCATTCTTTATTGCTTTGTTCCTACTTCAAACAAAGAAAAATTTATGAGTTTTCAAAGTGGTGGTCGGTTTGTGACCTTGATACTTTGTTGTAGTTTGAGTTCACGGCCACTCCGTTGTTGAAGAACTGATTCTATCAGTGTGGTATCGAGGTGCTCGGATACTCTGTATTGCATTCTGGAGACCTCATTTTCCGACGTTGCCCCTGACTGTTTCATACTCGGATGTCCATGGTACTGCTAAACCTCGTCCCTAAGGCAAGGTAATTCTTCCCTTTAAAGTCAACTCAGTTGTCTTGCACCTAGTACTAGTTTGTGTCCGTAGTTCTTATCAACTTTTCTCATAAGGCTAGTCTTGCTTATGCGACATTTTCAGTTTCTTAGATATACTTTGTTCGCCTTATCAAATAAGATCGCAGATGGATTCGGCCTTCGTCAATGCCATATATGCCCCAAATTGTGCTCGATATTACAGGGAAACTGTAGCTAGTTTTGCAGCCATTTCTTTGCTTCGTTTTTTATGCAAGATTAGACCAAAAGGGACTCAAAGAAAAATTATGGGTAAAGATAAAAGAGTAATTAAAGGTGAAAAAGAAATGTGCTTAAAAAAAAGGTGTCCCTTTTGGGGACAAGAATAGGGAGGCTTATCTGGAAGTATATGCCGACTTCAATGAATCATGACATGCATTTTGGACTTGACGCCTGACCCGTCTGACCTGTCTAATTCTCAAAATCCTTTGAAAATGTTCATCTTGAAATTTTCTAGGTTGTGCTCACGCCTGGGTATTGAAAACCCTCATTCGTCTAGTATCGCCCTTTGCGGGTTTTCGCTAATTGACCTCTCTTATTTCTCTACTCATCGTCGCCTTATGGTGCCCATCTAGGTTTTTACCAATAAAACTCTCTCATTCTCTGCTCACTATCGCCTTACAGTGACTTCAACATTCTCAAAGATCGTTCAGAAGTTCCTAATAGGGAAAAGGCGAAAAAAACCTTGAACTGAATTACAACTTTTGTGACCATTTTATATGAAAAACCATAAATTAAAATAAACTTCTACCCTAGTTTTGGAGTATTAGGAATATGGATATTTGTTGTGATAGGACCAAACCTAGGGTAAGGCTACCTACGTATCCTTTCGGAATCAGGTCGGACGTAGTTCAATGACTCAAAAGATTCGTTGTTTGACCTCTTTTTTTACAAGTACACATGTTCCAAAAAATGGAAAACAAAAAAGACAAATACGGCTCGAAAGGGTTAACAGAAGGGTGACACCTATTTGGAATAGCGAGCAATGATATCCTTCGTCATCTCGATCTGAGAAAATCATGCATGAAAGTTCCACAGTATGTATATATCAGACATAATATCTTTTGACGACATCTGTGTTAATAGTCATGTCTGGTACCCGTCTTTCTTCATCTACGAAGTGCAAGGCCCCTTTTGGTAATACTTTCTTGATGATGTAGGGTCCTTGCCAGTTTGGGGCAAACTTTCCTTTAGCTTCTACTTGGTGTGGAAGAATGCATTTCAGAATGAGTTGGCCTACCTCGAAGTGCCTTGGACGCACATTCTTGTTGTAAGCACGTGCCATTCTTTGCTGGTATAACTGGCCAAAACACATTGTTGCTAGCCATTTTTCATCAATCAACATTAGCTGTTCTAATCAGGTCGTGAGCCACTTAGTGTCTTCAATCTCCAATTCCACAATGATTCGAAGAGAGGGAATTTCGACTTTTGTTGGTATTACAGCTTCAATCCATATACAAGTAGATAAGGAGTTGCACCGACATATGTGCGAGCAGTCGTGCGGTATCCCAAAAGAGCAAACGGCAATTTTTCATGCCATTGCCTGGACCCTTGGATCATTTTCCTGAAAATCTTCTTGATGTTCTTATTTGCCGCTTCAACGGCTCTATTGGCTTTTGGCCGGTAAGGAGTAGAATGGTGATGCATAATTTTAAATTGCTCGTATACCTCCTTTATCAAATGACTATTTAGATTGGCTGCATTGTCAGTGATAATAGTCTTTGGGATACCAAAGTAACAGATGATGTTGGAATGAAAAAAGTCTACCACTGCTTTCTTGGTGACTGCTTTGAAAGTGACGGCCTCCACCCACTTGGTGAAGTAATCAATTGCAACCAAAATGAATCTATGCCCATTTGAAGCCTTTGGCTCGATTGGCCCAATAACATCCATTCCGCAAGCAACTAAAGGCCAAAGAGAGGACATGTGATGCAACTCCGAATGAGGCGAGTGAATCAGGTCACCATGAATCTGGCATTAGTGACACTTGCGCACAAAACTAAAGCAATCTCGCTCCATAGTAAGCCAATAATACCCTGCCCGCAGAATCTTCTTCGCCAAAACATATCCATTCATGTGAGGTCCGCATACCCCCGAATGCACTTCACTCATGATCTACTCCGCTTCTGTGGCATCTATGCATCTCTACAAGTTTAAATCTGGGGTCCTCTGATTGGGTCCAACCCTACACCACTACGGAGTGGCAAGAGCGGTCGATGCAGCTTTTACCCGAGAAGGTCGGGATCGAATCCACAAAGAGCTAGAATGAATGGGAATTGGATTCCTATCTAAGCTAGCAGTGTGTAGTGCTTTTAATTACACTTCCAATCATGTTTGTTTGTTTGTTACTTCTAATTTTTTACTAATGATGTGCGAAATTAAGCTAAGTAGATATGTATGTAGGGTTTTCTAAATGGGTAAAAAAGGCACTAGAGAAGTGACTTTCCCCTAGGTGAATGCATGATGGGTTCTAAAGCTTAAGGCAAGGTTGTTATGTTTGGGATCGCGATATAGACAATGCACGTAATTACTCACTCTATATCTCTCGGTAGCTTGAGTCACTTTGCCCTAATTGGCTTTCTCAAGACCAATTGGGTGTCAAAATTGTGCAAGCAATATAGGCTCAAGTCGAGTATTACTATCTCTAGGTTTAACCCTTTAATTAGGGCTATCGATCTCTTGAATATGCCCTAATTCCTTGTTGACCTGATTTTCCTAGACTCAAACTCTCTTTCTCAAGAAGAGCCCAAGTCAAAAAGGCACAAATTAGTGTTTGCAATCACTAATTCAACATGGAAAACACAAATCAGGCCAAATATCAGCCACCTATAAATATCTAAGCCTTAAAACAAGAGACCCATCAAATATCCACACTAGGGTTGAGTCATAACACTAGCTAATGGGTCTAACTACTCATAATAATGGAAGAAATCAGATATTGAGATGAAGAATAACACATAAAATATAATTACAAGCTAAGATTTGAAGATTCAATGTTAAACTAGCTACCAAATTACTCAAAATAGACTAAAACCGCCATTCATGTGCTCTGCTAAGATAAAGATGACCTAAAAATCTAAAAAGAAAGTATTTATACAAGGCCAAATTTTCTGGACAAAAATACCCCTGAAGGAAGTACCGCGGACCGCGGAAAATGAACCGCGGCCGCGGTGAGGCTTTTTGGCTTCAAGTCTAAGTCTCTGAATCTGGCCACCGCGGACCGCAGTAAATGGACCGCGGACGCGGTGGCTTCACCGCGGACCGCAACGAATGGACCGCGGACCGCAACAAATGGACCTCGGACCGCAATGTCTTGAATCTTCCAAACTTCACATTCTCTGAATCCCTTCTCCGTGGACCACAACAAATGGACTGCGGCCGCAATGAGGCTACCGCGACCGCGAAGAATCTACCACGGGCTGCATTGCTTGAATCACCAAAATTGCTTTCTCTCTGAACTTTGCCACCGCGAACTACACTAACTTGACCGCGATTGCAGTGGGTCTATTGTAGCCGCAGTGGATTTACTACTGCAACGGTTCTTTGACTTGTTCTTGGCACTTGTGCAGGTTTCACTCCTTTTTGAGCTGGTTTTGACTTCTCTTCATTTTTTTGACCAAACACTGCAAACAAGCACAACATGTAAGCTTTCGGGATTACTTGTATACATTTTTAATCCAAAACTCAAGCAAAGAGGAGTACAAAATAGACTAGAATCCCTAGTTATCAACTCCCCCAAACTTAAGCTTTTGCTTGTCCTCAAGCAAACAAAGTAAGTTCCACCCCCTTAAGAATAAAAGCAAGAAAATTCAGCTGACCTAAATTGACCTCATCGAGCATCAATTGGGACTAACAATTGCCCTCAATTCAAATAACTCATTAACAACATTCAACCTTTTAAGCACCATGGTTTTAGTGGACACAAAATCATCAAGAGTCGACTCAACTCATCAATGAAACTCTTTTTATTACATTGGTCATTGTGGAACCCAAACTCATACTCCTCAACTCTCCATAAGTAAACGTCACTTTTAGATTGTAGCACTCAGAATAAGGATTGTGGGAAACACACTCATCTCTCTCAAAGAAAGGTCACAAGTCCGGCTCTAAGTACCATAAGCTTGTCCCTTATGTGAGCCACCACTAATATAAGCTTCCCTCAACTCAAGATCATATAGGGATTTTGTGGGGATTCAATGAAGGCTTTTGGTTCAGGGTAGGATATATTTGGTTTAAGAAGGTTTCATCTTCCCTTAAGCACTTTATTTACTTTATTTTGGCACACATTCTCGTGACTCTTTGAGTCATTTACTTCTTTCTAAGAGGTTATAGAGACACACTGTCACTCTTTCTTGTTCATTTGAAATATCTTTCTCCTTTCTAATCTTTCCATGCCTTTATACTTTTGCTTTCGTTGAACCCCTTCATTTTTTTATATTGTTCATTTTCTTTTTGAATCCTTGGCTTTTCTTTCTTTTTCTTTTTCTTTTGCCTTTCCTTTTTCTTCATTTTGTACCTTTTATCACTTTTACATTCCTTGTCTCTCCTCCTAAACTTATGTTTTTGCCTTGTGCTAAGGAAAGATATGGTGCCAAGAGAGGATCATTTTAGAACGGATAAAGGTTTGTATCATAGTTATTGAAAGAATAAGGGCTAAGGCTCAACAGGGTTGACTAGGGATAACATCATCGGTAGGATATGGATGTTTTCAAGTTTCAAGTGGGATCAAGGAGAGCGTATAATCACTTCTCAAGCTGAGCTACACTTAGGATTTCGCCTAGAAAAATATTCAGGACAAGTTCTAGACTCATTGGCACGAGACTTGGACTTGCAAATCAATACCTCACCACACAAGTTATAGGATTGTTGAAGAAACAGAGTTGGGCGCCCACAACAACCTTAGATAATACTTGAGCAACACAAATGGTTTCAAGAAACCACTCGATGATTGTTTAGCCAACACAAGAGTCTCAAGGTCACAACTGTCACCACACCAATTTGTTTTTGACCATAAGATCAAAGGAAAATGTGTTAGGCCCAAGTGAAGCTTTGCTTGAGGCACCATTACTTACTAGCTACTCTTTACACAAAAACGAAAGGAAAACAGACTCAAACCCTTAAGAAGATTGTCATGCCATCCATCAACGGGAACAGCCACCCAGTTCACACAAATTCTACTTTTGGAAAGAACCGTGGCATTAAGAAAACCAAAGGCTTATTGATCACGCAAAATTGTAAAATAAGAAGCTACGAACCGAAAAAAAGAAGCTATTAAATGAAATAAGAAGCTATACTATTAGGGAAAGTGCAAAAGAAGCTATGAAGTATGTATTTGGTGAAATTGGAGGAACCAATTTCTCGTTGACAAGGCATCTCGGAAGATCACCTCGAAGGCTCAAGACCACGGACCGAGTACCCTACCTCAAGGTCCATCAATACCCAACCTAGGGATAATGTTGGCCATGACCCCAACAGCTATGGGGAGTTCCCGAAGGGTGCAACCAGGGCCAACAAATCTGTCAGGCTAGTCTGAAGCTAGTCTGAGCCTGCATCATGAAGTTAGCCAGCTGTCCTATTCTGATTTCTTTATCATTAATGTATTTTGTACTATGATGGAATTTCCCCTTCTATAAAAGGGGATCCTTGACACTTTGTAAGACCCTGTTGCTCCAGCTGCTCCATAAGAAATATAGAAGAACACTCTCTTTGCTCTCTCATATACTCTCTCTTGATATTATTGCTTTCATTTATTATCTCCATATTTGTTCATCATTTATTGCCTATCATTGGCCATAAAGAGCCTCTATTGATCTTAGCGTAACTGTTAGCCCTACCCCAATTATCCTCAATAGCTTGTGGCCGAGCTCCGGAATCGACCTTGAGGCCCAGAATCGACAAGCCCAAGGTCCCAAGTAACTAGCCTATCGGTTTGGTTATAGCTTCATCCTTAACTTTATTTTATCTCTAAATCTCATACACATAGCATCAACTGCTTAACAAACTAGCATAAAAATAGATCACGTATTTTTAGAGTCCCATCAACAAGTTTAATTGATTTTACCATTTTCACGGTAAAACGTTTGGCACCCATCGTGGGGCAAAAAATAATAGTGATTAATTTCTTGTTGGTTTCATCGCTCAAAGCAAGTTATCTTTCATGCTTTTTCTTGTCCAAGATCTTTGAGAGTCAATATGTCTAACTTAGTAAACGAAGATGAAAACAACAATCTTGAGAACCATGAGGAAAATGGTGTGGCTATTCCAGGCGTTGTTGTGCTAGCACAAAACCCTAGGAATGAACCGAAGCCAGTCCCCATGGACGCGGTCTCACGCGACGCCCAACATATCGGTATAAGCTCCCATACTGACAGGAGCGTGCGCCAAGGGGATTAACAAGAAGCACAGAAAACCCCAACTAGGGAAGACCGTGAGGTCAACCTTCATGTTATTTTTGAAATGTTGCAGGCACAACAGCTGGCTATTGCTCAGCTGCAAAGTCACCAAAAAACTCCTAGCACGGTAGCTCCGGGGATAGCTCCCCCAACTGAACAGGTATCGGAGAGATCAAACAATAACGGGTCGATGACCGATCCTGCCATCGTAAAAATGCTCAAGGACCTCACTAGGAGGATCGAGTCGGGCAAGAAGATGATAGAAGCCAATGACAAAAAGGTCGAAACCTACAACTCCAGGGTAGACCAAATTTCGGGCGCACCCCCGGTCCTGAAAGGTGTGGATTCGAAGAAGTTCATACAAAGGCTGTTCCCCGAGGAAGCGACCTCGAAACCCATTCCAAAGAAGTTTAGAATTCCAGAACTTCCAATGTACAATGGAACTCAGAACCCAATGAACACGTTACTACCTACACTTGCGCAGTAAAGGGCAACGATATAAAGAACGATGAGATCTAGTCCGTATTACTGAAAAAGTTCGGAGAAACACTCTTAAAGAGGGCCATGATATGGTATCACAACTTAGCTCCTAACTCCATAGAATCATTCGCCATGCTAGCAGACTCCTTCATAAAGGCACATGCCAGTGCCATCAAAGTAGCAACGAGGAAATCCGACGTTTTCAAAATTAAGCAAAGGGATAACGAGATGCTGCGAGAATTCGTATCTCACTTTCAAATGGAACGGATAGAGCTACCACCAGTCTCCGACGACTGGGCAGTGCAGGCTTTCACTCAAGGTCTGAATGAACGAAGTTCGGTGGCTTCAAAATAGTTGAAATAGAATTTGATCGAGTATCCGGCTGTGTCCTGGTCGGACATCAACAACCGGTACCAGTCGAAAATCAGGGCTGAAGATGACCAGTTGGGAGCCCCCTCAGGCTCAGTATTCCCAAGCAGGCTCCTACTAAAGGAGCCAAAACCAAACAAAGAAAGATATTAGCCATACATCGAAGACAGGAGGAACGCCCCGAGGCGCAACCCACCTTGCGATGATCGAAGGATAGACCGATGACAGGATCCTCGGGGACTCATTAATAGAGCCAGATTTGATAGGAACGTAGGGCCAACGGGGGCACCTCACTTGTCAGAATAGAACTTCAACGTCGATGTATCAGACATCGTGTTAGCCATCAGTAAAATCAGAGACGTCAGGTGGCCCAGGCCTGTACAATCAGATCCTTCACAAAGGAATCATAACTTAGTGTGCAAGTTTCATATCACGTATGGCCACAAGACCGAGGATTGCCACCAACTTCGAGAAGAGGTAACTCAACTACTTAGCAAAGGTCATCTCCCGGAATTCCTTAGCGACCGAGCCAAAAATCAGTTCCGAGAAAGAGAGGCGGCCAAGAAGAACGAAGTAAATGAGCTACAACATGTCATCCATATGATCATGGGAGGCGTCGATGCCCCGCAGGAACCCGTAATGAGAAGGAAAAAAATATCCATCACCAGAGAAAAGCAAACCTGGGGATATATTCTCGAGGATGCCCTCACATTTGGCAAAGAGGACACCGAGACCTTGTCTCAACCTCACAATGACACACTGGTAATCTCTTTCCTTGTAAATTCTTTTCAAATAAAACGTGTACTCGTGGATCCAGGTAGCTCAGCCAACAATATCAGGTCGAGGGTGATAGAGCAGCTCGGACTGGTTGACCAAATTGCACCCGCCACTCAAGTCCTCAAGGGATTCAACATGGCAAGTGAAACAACAAAGGGAGAAATCACCCTCCTAGTCACCATGGCCGGCACGACCCAAAACACCAAATTCCATGTCATCGAAGGAGACATGAGGTACAACTCCTTGTTTGGACGGCCATGGATACACTGTATAAGAGAAGTACCATCCACTCTACACCAAATGATGAAATTCCCAATAAAGGATGGGATCAAAATCGTCTATGGGGAACAACATGCGGCAAGGGAGATGTTCATGGTGCATGACGTGGCACCGGCAACAGTACCTCCACTTACAAAAGAGCTAAAGGGTAATCAAGCCACACCTTCGATTAAACCCGATCAAACAAAGTAAAGGACCGTACCGCATCCTCGTCTCGAGTAACCAGGACGTATCGGTTCTCGAAACTTCGCCGGCACATCCTACACTAAGGTATAACCATCTCCCTTTTCATTTTGTATTTCGTACTAACCCTTATGCAGGCACCCAATTGAAACGGCCAGAGCATTAATCCAGCTCGAAGACCTTAAGGTTTCAAAGCATCCGTTGCACTCTTTTCCTTCGACCGAGTTTTATCCCAAAAAGGGTTGTACCGGCTAGGTTTTAACGAGGCAACATCTCGCATGCTACCTAAGGGAGACTCAACAAGTTCTCGAAGCTTCTTTCGCAATAAACTTCAAACACTGAGGAGCATCCCCCCCAAAGGCCATCCGCTCGGAAAATCCAAGAAACGCAAATGGGGTCCCTATATGAAAATGATGTACCGGGCCAAACGGTCGAACGAACCGTGTACGTATAGCTGGGCCCTGGGCAACAAAATTATGTACACTTGTATCAAACAATTGAAAAATATCTTTATCTAAGCATCTCTCACTCCAAAAGAAGCTTGGCACCTCCGCAAAACTACTTTTCTGCCGAAAACGTCCCGAATACTCGGAGACTAGCGTCAACAATTCGATACCCGTATGACCTCAAGGTCGAAATTCCAAACTCATAAGCCCTCAACGAGGCAGCATGAAAAGCACAAAACATCTCCAAGGCCAAAAGTGCTCCGAACACTCGAGGATGGCACCGATATCTCCAAAAGCACATGACCTCAGGGTCAGGATCTCCAAAATCATAAGCCCTCGATGAGGCAATACAAAGTTTGCTAATAATGGCTCCTGAGTCAAGAAACCCTCGATGACTCGGGGACTTCCGTCAAGCGCCATCTCTATTAACTTATCAAGACCCGAGGCTGTATGACCCCGAGCGGGCAGACTTGATCTCGTAAGACCTACACAAGGAAGCAACTATATCTGTAAGAGCTCAATGGCATGAAAAGCCTGTAAGACCTCAACGACATGAAAAAACTGTAAGACCTCAACGACATGAAAAAACTGTAAGACCTCAACGACATGAAAAACCTGTAAGATCTCAACGACATGAAAAAACTGTAAGACCTCAATGGCATGAAAAACTTGTAAGACCTCAACGACATGAAAAAACTGTAAGACCTCAATGGCATAAAAAAATTGTAAGACCTCAACGACATGAAAAACCTGTAATACCTCAACGACATAAAAAAACTGTAAGACCTCAACGACATGAAAAAACTCTAAGACCTCAACGACATGAAAAACCTGTAAGACCTCAATGACATGAAAAAACTATAAGACCTCAACGACATGAAAAACCTGTAAGACCTCAACGACATGAAAAACCTATAAGACCTCAAATGCATGAGAAACCTGTAAGACCTCAAAGGCATGAGAAACTTGTAAGACCTTACTAAAGGCATAAACCCAATCTCAAAGTTTTGGCTATATATCAAACTTGTAAGACCCCTAAAAAGGCATACCCTCGATATATATGCCAAAACTATTTCACTCAGGACTCAAAGGCTCCGGCCAAAACAAGTGACTCCGATCACATGGTTGTACCAGCCGAACTATCTCGACTCGAGGACGCCTGACCGTCGCTACAAGGCATAAGAGCCATTGTCGCCAGCCCACGCAAGCCTTCAATTACTCCGAATCTACTTTGGAAAGAACCGGTTAAACAGGCTACCCTCGATATATGCAAAAGAGCTTTGACCATGTTATCTCTAAATCACAGGCTTTGAGCTACTCAACCTCTGAGCCAAACCTCCCGAGGTGCTCGAATATCACCGCAAGTTACCCGAACCGACGACGGGTCAGGCAAAAATTACTTCAAAAGCCCTTAACAAGAGGAAAAATAAAGCCTACATAAATGGTCGCATCGACCAAGCACGTAAGAGCCGTTGTCACCAGCCAAATAAGCCTCAAGGCCACACACAAAAGGTCGCACCGACCAAAAGCGTAAGAGCCACTATCACCAGCTTGAAACCTGATAATTTGAGGGTCAAAATGAGCTCGAGTCGTAACCCGATTCGTAGACCGGACCCAAAACAGTTAACTAAATATGCCTAAGAGCAAGCATATAAGAGCCATTATTGCCAGCCCTCACTAAAAGGATGCATCGGCCGACGACGGAAGAGCCATTATCGCTAGCCCTCACTAAAAGGCCGCATCGGCCCACGATGTAGGAGCCATTATCGCCATCCCACACTAAAAGGTCGCATCGGCCCAAGGCGTAAGAGCCATTATCGCCAGCCCACATAGACCAAAGGGTCGCATCGACCAAAATCGTAAGAGCCACTGTCGCCAGCCTAAATTTCGTCCATTCAAAGGTCAAATGAGCTCGAGTCGATGCCCGACTCAGGGACTGAGCCCAAAATAGGTCGCCTTAATATGCCTAAGAGAAAAAGTACGTAAGAGCCTACGGGTTAGTCTAATTAGCCCCGGGGCCACATCGCTACTCTGAGGATCCCTACCAATGCAAAAACCAGCTCACCTGGTCAAAATCAAGACAGAAAAAGATACAAAAGAAATAAAGCTGCAAGGTTTCCTCTCACACACATATGCGAAAAGGCGCAGTATCCATCTACAAACATGCTACGAAAGTGCTACATACAGACGGCAAAATCTATGCCCCCCAGGGGTTACGGCCTATCAGCCTCATCTTCTCTTTCTTCGGTGTCGGGAAAAAGCAACCGAGCATCACGCTCGTCTGCCCTTACTAGTGCCAATTCTTTCGAAAGGGTGAAACCCCTAGCACAAATCTCCTCAAGGGTCTTTCTTCGAGACTTACATTGGGCATATTCTTCAATCCTCCCTTCACGGTCGAGGATCCTTCTCAGCTCGGCTTGAGCATTGGTAGAATCCTTTAAATAGATTGTCATCTCCTGGTCAGCCTTAGTCCGACTCATTGCAGCTTCTACCGGGCATCAACAATCTCTCCCCTGACTTTTGGAAGCTCGGATTTGAGTTTCACAATCATTTTTGTCTTAACCGAAGCATTATCACGAGCTAAGCGAAGTTGAGCTTTAAAAGAAGGAACTTTATCCAGGGCGTCCTTCCCCTCTAAAGCCTGAGCCTCCGCCCGATTTTTCAGCTCATCGTGCTCATGCGTGGCCCGACCAACTTCATCTCGAAGGTGCTCCAGAGCCTCCGTCTTTTTCTGCAACTGAAATAAACTAAGCGTTAGCCTCTGGAACCAAGAGGCGGAATTCACGCTTACCCGGGACAGTAAACTACCTGCTCCTTCATGTGGTTCTCGTAATTCAAGCTCTGGCCCACCTTATACTGCAAATGTATCAACTCGACTTCTTTTTAATCACAAAGGAGCCTGAGGGATCTCTTCTCATTTAGAGCTTTCCGTAGCCTGGCTTCACAATGAAGTAGCCCGGACTTAAGTTTGTTGAATACCTACAAAATGAAAACCCAATAAGAAAGGGAAAGCGTGAAGCTCGAAAGAACTATGTCAAAACTCACCGCAAAGTGAATCTGGTGGGCTTCCTCGAAGGCCGAGCGCACACCTAGCAATCCAGTTCTTTTATTCCTGAAAGAGTTGACCCTAGTCGAAGCGCCCCAGATTTCCGGTATCTCCCAAAGTACTGTCGATGGAAAAGGAAGGCGGCAGCAACGAAGCAACTTTCTTTCCAGAACTAGGAACCGCGGACAAGGCCGGCTCGGTCAATGCTTCTGCTCCGATGCCCCGGTCCTGTTTTGCCTTATTTTGAGCGCCATCGCCCTGAAAATCATCTCTCACTTATTGTTGTCACTCTTCAGCTTGGGAGTTGGTAACCCTTCCTCCTCTCAAAATCAAGTGCGGCCTCGGCTCGAATGACTCTTCAATGCCTACAACAGCAAGCTTAATACGCATGAAGGGAAAATGTCTCCCCAAACGAAGGAAGGGAATGGAAAGTATAGCACGACACTCACCATGATGTTTCGCTTCCCATCTGCCCCGGGACGCAACTCGCCACTTGCGCTCGTCACAAGTCTAGCAGGTCGCCAACTTTCGGACCCAATCCGGCAAATCAGGAACATCGCTCGGCGCCCATGAAATCACTGTAGGAAAAGAAAAGAAGGCACAGTTATGAAACCGAGCTTTTGTCATAGACAGAACTGAGAAAGCACGAAATGCACCACTTACGAGTATAGTTCCATTCCTCAGGGAATGACATGAGCTCCACGGGGACAATGTCAGCGGTCCGCATCCAGATGAAGAGACTCATCCACCCCCGATCTATGTCTTCCTCATCGTCAACAATAAAGGGCGTGGTCGATCGATATCACAAGGTCAGTAGACCTCGATAGTGGAAGGGACGGTACAGCCTGATAAGGTGACTAAGGGTAAAGTCAAGCCCGCCTTTTACGCGAAAAATCTCATCATCAACATTGTTCGCCAAAATGACGGATGGATCTGCGCCAAGGTAACCCAATACTCTAGGCAGAATTCGAGCACAACCCTGTCAAGAGGGCCCAACGTGAAAAGGTATGTGTACACATTCAAGAATCTTTCGACACGATCCATGATGCCGTCACCTGGGGAAAGTATCTGTAACACTACCTCTTCCCCCCATCCGCGATCCTTTCTCACTAACCCAAGATGTTCTTCTTCTATCGAAGAAGCAACCTGCAAAGCATACTCTCGTTGGTCCTGAATGCCGGAGGCGGAGCTCACCCCTCTCTGTCGGATAGACCCCAACATAGCAGCCATAGCTATGATGAAATTAGAAAACTAAAGCAGGGATATGTGCAAATGCGTTAGTGCTGGAGTAGCGAAAGGCTAGCGCAGAAAAAGAAGGGCAACGACTTAAAATGGTGGGATCCCCTAAAAAGCAAAAAACGTCCATGTAGATATATGGACAAAACAGCAACGACCCGCCTACCTCAAAACCGACTATAAATATCATCTCCAGTCCCAAGGTGGTACCCGACCTCGAGAACCTTCATCAGGAAGAAGTTAGGCTCTAGGAAGCCAGTATCGCCTTTGCCAGCACCGAGGTGGTACCTGTAGACAAGTAGTTTTTGACCCTCCCTAAGATTTTACACATTTTAGCGTAAAAATTTAATTTAGGTTTAGTATCGCTATTCTAAATAATGTTGACTCTTTTACTTTATTTTTATCACAAAAAGTAAAAATTACAAAAAAGTATTTTTTTATATTTAAGTTAAAGTCAATTAGTATATTTATATTTATAGTATTATAGCATTTGAAAATACAAAAAGAAAATTAGTTTCACGCGTAGTATTTAGTTTTATATTAGTTTATTTTAATTTTGAGTGATTTTTATATTTTTATAGATACATTGTATTATTTGGTCTTTTTAGCCTAAGTTCAAACCTAAAAGACATGGTCCAACCCAATTACCCTTAGCCCATTCTTCCCAACCCATTAGCCTACTTAAGTGCAAGATTTAATATTAGTCATCTATTTCCTTCTAATCCAATGGCCACCATCCCTTCCCACCTCCATATAAAATACCCAATTATAGAAACTCTACCCTAAAAGTTCAATTCGTAGAGCTAGACCTACACTCTAAGTGAAGAACGACAGCCTAATCTCACCTCAAAAATCGTGAGCTTGTGATCTATACCCCAAAGCAGCAAACACTCCTTGACATCATTATTACTCCTAATATATATTTAGGCTAAAACCACTGGACTAAGTAATTAAAAAGCCACCAAGCTTTTGGTTGGACTTCAATTCACTGTTTCGAGATTTGACATCATGTTAGGTTGTTGAGGAAATTTACTATTTGTAAAAGTATAAAATAGAGGAGCAGAAAGTAATGGAGGAGTATCAACAGAAGAAGACACTTTTGGACTACACAGAGTTCTTCGATCTTATTATCTCTCCGTTAAGTCTCGTATTTCTGATGAGAGAGATGATATCTCAAAAGTTGATTCAGATAAATTCAAGTCAATAATTGAGGAAGTCGAAAGACTACATCAGCGTGTTGTCAGATATTAGGAGGTTTTAGTTTATCGTTTGACTGAGGTCAATTTGGGTTGTGAGCTTTCTAATGTCGATTCGAGGTTCCGGTTTGTAATTTCGGTGTCTCGGTCCAAGGATTGTTGCTTTATTTAGCTCGATTGATTTACAATTTTAAGATTTGTGCATCAATAAAAGGTCCATTTCTCAATTTTTATTCTCGTTTCATTTTGTTATGATAGTTTGGTGCGCGTGTTGGTTGATTTGTGATTTTACGTTGTTTGAGTAACATGTCTTAGTTTTCGTTTAAATTGTTTTAATTAGTTTTTATTTCGATTGTGATGTATCTCATCTAGTCTTGGTTTTTTGAATAAATGCTTTTAATTGGGTAGATGGAAAATTTGGAGTTGTTTCTTTCTTGGCAAGTAATAAGAATGGGCCATAATGTGGGTCTTAAACCATAAGGAATCTGACCAAGTAATAGATCATGTTAGCTAGCCTATTTGCTCCCCAATAATATCCCGTCCATAAATTTGGCATCCCAACAATCTCAAAGATTAGGAAAATAATTTAAATGCGCTAGTTGCTTTAGGCGCGTTATAATGAAATTATCATAGCTACGGGTAGGGTTCCCGTGACGTAGTTGTGATACGTAATCTCCAATTCGGGTGTGCATTTCATGTGACCCGATCATAACAACTTTTAATATTAATAAAATAAACATGTCGTGAATCGCGGGTGCATTTCATGCAGCGTGGTTCGCGGCGTGTTCCAAAACAAACAAGTGTACGACAATTGTAACTTGTTCAAGAAATAATTCCATAAATCTTAAAAGCGGTTTAAATAATTAAAAGTGGTTTATAAAGTTAAAAATGCAAAATAGGGTTAAAACATGTACTAAATCAGATAATAGGCCAATTTTTAATAGTTTAAGCGACCGTGCTAGAACCACGGAACCCAGGAATGCCTAACACCTTCTCCCGGGTTAATAGAATTCCTTATCTAGAATTTCTGGTTCGCAGACTTTTAAATAAAGTCAAATTTCTCCTCGATTTGGGATTTATAATAAACCGGTGACTTGGGACACCCTAAATATTCCAAGTGGCGACTTTGAAATTGAATAAAATAATCCTATTTCGAATAATGTCACTTTAACTGGAAAAACTCCCTTATATACCCCTCGAGTGGTAAAAAGGAGGTATGACAGCTCTGGCGACTCCGTTGGGGATAAGAACCCAGAATCTCTGGTTCAGGGTTCAGAATTCGGGCTTAGAATAGCTGTTATGATTGGCTTTTATTTGTTATCTGATTTTTACATGTTTGAGCCTAATGTGCCAAATACCGCTTTTTATCGCTTTGATTTTACTTGAACTGTATATAAATTATTACGAAACCCTTCTCCTCTCTGAATCTTCTAAATCATCTGGGAAGTGTGCACTTCATGTGACTTCTTTTCTGTTAGGGTCATATCCCAATTTTAGAATGAGGTTCGGACATGTTGCAAAGCCGGTAAAGCTTTTGTATTCTCGGTACGCTGCCCCCCCCCCCCCCGGCTCGAGTTGTCCGCTCGGTAAGCCAGGTCTAGAATAATACACCCAAGTTTTAAACCTAGAATAACATAGCCTCATGCCGGATCCCTTGTAGGAACGCTTGTTTGCATCACATGCATTTGACTTTGGGGACTCAACACAAAGGTTGGGTCCGTCTAGGACAGGTGTACCCAAATTAAAAGACCATCCTGATGCATCTTACGTCCTACTTGTGTATCTGTTTGTTTCGGCTTGCATGTTGATTGGATTCTAGAATAGAAAAAAAAGAAAAACAAAAAAAGGAAAATTCAAAAAAAAAAAAAACCAAAAGTGAGAGGTAGGTATTTGGAAAACTCCGAAACTCTACCAAAATAAGCCGCTATTTTCAAAAGTCATGTTTCCCCTGATCTATCAAAACTGACCGAATTACGCGGGTCTGATTCTCACCGGATGTGAAATACGTAGGCAAACCTCATCGGTTCCGGCCCATAACTTTCAAAAAAAATCAAAAAATATTTTCCTTTACTTCCCTCTTTAGAAAGTCTTTCTTTTAGACCCCATTTTTCAAAAAAAAAAATCCAAATATATTTTCCTTTACTTCCTTCTTTAGAAAGTCTTTCGTTTAAATCCAAATTTTTTTAAAAATAAAATACAAAAATATTTTCTTTTAATCTCTATCAAATTACAAAAATATTTTCATTCTTCTTTCGAAAATTCAAAATAAAACTCAAAGATTCAAAAAATATTTTCTCTTTTCTTTAGAAGTATTTCTTTCATAAATTTAAAATAAAAGTTCAAAATCCAAAAATATTTCCTTTCTTCTTTAGAAGTTTTTCTTTCGAAGTTCCAAAAAAAAAAAAAGAAGAAGTCGAAATTCAAAAAAGAATATTTTCTTTCTTCTTTAGATGTCTTTCTTTTAAAAAATTATCAACAATACAAACAAATCGAAATGCAAAAAAAAAAAATTCTTTCTTCTTAATAAGTCTTTCTTCCAAAAAATCCAAAATCCAAAAAAGTTAGTTTATTTACTTTATTCCTGATCTTTCCGAGCTATGCAGATCTGATTCATGTTCCAACATGATACGTAGGCAACCCACATCAGGTTCGATCAAATAATTTAAAAAAAAAGAAAGAAAAAAAAACAAAAAAAAGAGAGAGAAAAAAACAAAAAAAAGGGAAAAGAGAGAAAAGGAAAAAAGAAAGAGAGTGTTTATTCTAACGTGCTTGTTGTTTTGACATAAAAACTAGTTAAGGGTGGTCGGTTTGTTGGTTTGCAATGGCGAGTCACAAAAAAAATCCAAGAACCCTCGGAAATAAAAGTATCTTCTCAACCAATGGAACAAACACCACTGTTGTTGACCCAAAGTCACAAAAAAGCAAGTAGGCAAGTGGGCAGTGAAAAATCAAATAATGGAGGCAAATGTGAGGTTGACTTTACCAGATTTGAGCAATAGGACATGGCCTGCTCGGGAATGATTTGATGATGGGGAGACATAAGAATTCTTCCAAGTCCTTTAGTAAATTAGTTGCCTTGAAATTACCATGTTGTCAATCCAGAAATATGACAGCCAATATGGGGAACAGTTTGATCAAAAGTCAAAATTTGAGTACTTAATCCATAGCAATAAAAATGGTCGAATACCGTAGTAATGCTAATGTGCAAGTCTGTGGCTAGATGTCGCTTAGCAACTGGAAAGTCACTCTTCTTTTAGACAGAACGGAGTCATGGTAGCTTATTTTGTCGTCTTTTCTTCTTCTTTTTGTGTTATCAGACCCTTATATCCTTTATTCAATAAAAAAAGGGCAGCCAGTCACTGTGTGTCTATTTTGTGCATAATTCTTTTCACGCTAGTTCTAGTGACATGCCATGCATGCGAAATTTTTGGCCAGATCTTAAAAACTGATTTAGTCTTAAATTGGATAAGTGAGAAAGATGCACTTTTGAAGATGAATAGAGACATGAAACATTTGAAAAATAATTATGAGCCAAGTTTACATGGAACAAAAGTAGTCATGCTCATAATAGCTAAGGATCTCTACCTTTTGAATCATTGAGAAGATCGGGCTTAAGGATGATCGGACGGGTTGAAGTCTGTTTATCACTAAGAGATAAAAATATTTTTTAAAAGAAGGTGTATTCCAGACAACTTGAAATGGATCAGTTTTTTGGCAAAATGCATCTTCTAAATCAAGACAAAATCCAAGAAAAATCACCCAAATTGACAAGGGTCATTCACAACGAGGAAAGTATTACTCATACGGTTTTACACTGAAAAAGACCCAAAAAGACAGACATGCTCATCAATGTTGTGATCACAAAAGGATACTATAATTAGCATTCTCGAGGCTGGGAGACCCCTTTTTTGCTATCCAAACACTTTATATCCTTCGCTACCCCTTTTGAGCCTGTGTTAGTTTCTTTGACCACCCTCTTTTGGAATCAAGTTTAGAGTCAAAAGTCAAAAAATCAAAAATATTAATCAAAAGAAAAAGAAAAAGAAAAAAAGTCCATGTCCCAAGAGTACAAACTGGGGCAATTCTTAGAAAGTCAAGTAAAAAGAAGAAGAAGAAGAAGAAAAGAACTGTCGAAGGTTCATGCCCCCAGAAAATAGAAGCTGGGGCAAACAAGGAAAAAAAAGCAAAAAACAAAAACAACAAAAAAGGAAGATGAAAAAAAATTAATTAGGTCAGATGTTTGAACTACGTTTGACCTGATTCCTTAAAAAAAAGGATACGTAGGCAGCCTCACGGTTCGGTCCAACCAAACAAGAATTCAAAGAAAAAGAAAGAAAAAAAATTCCAAAAAAAACCCCAATAGCTAAAACTGGGGCAAAGATTTTATTTCACTTTGGAAAGAGTCGATTCCAAGAGTTGTAAGTCTACAACCCCCTTTACTTTGAGTATATTTTGAGCCTTCATGACGTCCTTTCTTCTTACTCATATCCAAAAGCCTTCCAAATAAAGACCTCCTGATCAACCTTCAAGAATGCCAAGAAGATGCATGCAATGAGCAACAGTTGTCACGCAACACAGAACACTGTCAAGTTGCTTACAAAAGAAAAAGAAAAAGAAAAATGAGAGAGTCTTACTAGTCAAAACTCTCACAGGCACTGTATGGCGACGATAAGCAAAGATGAATAAATGAGAGAGACTTGTTGGTGAAAACTCCTCGGGGCACCACTAGTCGAAAGTGAGTGATGAAGCCGGTTCAAAGGATTGGCGCGAACATGCCCGACTTCAAAGGTCATAAGAATGATAAAAAGGAAAATTAGATTAGTTTGATAGATCAGGCCGTTGATTCCAAAATGCATGTCATGATCATTAAGGCTAGTTATTAAAAAAATCTTTCTTCTATCCTTCCGACAGGGGCATTTCTTGTTAAAACTTGTTTCTTTACATCATTGTGTCCTTCACTCTGAGCCAGTTCTTATCAAAACAAGCAAGGAAAGATTTCAAAATCTGCTACCTGCTTTTCAGTTGTATAAAGTAAATTTGGCCAGCACATTCAGTTGTTGCTGTCAATATACCTTGAGAATTCATGCAAAGGCTTCCCCAAAAGACTCTTGTCAGCCTACTTGGCGCAAGCAAAGATAACTGGTGATTCTCTCTGACAGACAAATTGCTCAAAAAGTAGGAAGTCATTCAAGATATCAGAAAAGGTCACCTAAGCAAAAATCTCCAGTTGGGATAAGGCTGATTGAGCCGCAAATACAAATGGTGCTGGGTGTGAAACAATCAGGGTTGATGCAGAGCAGTCTCTTGAAACCGACTCAAGCTGATTAAGTAGAAGCCAAGCTGCCCAAGACTCAATGCCACAAACCGACCACCATTTTCAAAACTGACAAAATTTTCTTTGTGTGAAACAGGAAAAAAGCAGTGCAAGGAAAGTGGTTCAAAAAAAAAACAAAAAAAAAGAGAAGAAAAAGAAAATAAGAGAAGAGCCGACAAAGGGAAGTTTCTCAAATCTTTGCCTTTATTTGTCTTGCTATTGTGCATAAAATCTTGCCATTGATCTTCACATTTTTTCCTCCTACGATAAAAGTCCAAGTCTGATGGATTTTCCTCCCAATAGAAATCTTAGTCTGATGAATTTTTCTCCTAAGATAGAAGACCTAGTCTGATGAACTTTCTCCTAGGATCAAAATCTTAGTGTGATGAATTTTTCTCCTAAGATAGAATACCTAGTCTGATGAACTTTCTCCTAGGATAGAAATCTTAGTCTGATGAATCTTTCTCCTAAGATACCGAAAAAATGGACCTAGTCTGATGAATTTTCTCCTAAGATCAAAATCTTAGTATGATGAATCTTTCTCCTAAGATAGAAGATCTAGTCTGATGAACTTTCTCCTAGGATCAAAATCTTAGTCTGATGAATCTTTCTCCTAAGATAATAAAAAAAGACCCAGTCTGATGAACTTTCTCATAGGATCAAAATCTTAGTCTGATGAATCTTTCTCCTAAGATAGAAAACCTAGTCTGATGAACTTTCTCCTAGGATCAAAATCTTAGTCCGATGAATCTTTCTCCTAAGATAATAAAAAAAGACCTAGTCTGATGAACTTTTTCCTAGGATCAAAATCTTAGTCTGATGAATCTTTCTCCTAAGATAGAAAACCTAGTCTGATGAACTTTCTCCTAGGATAGAAATCTTAGTCTGATGAATCTTTCTCCTAAGATAAGAAACCTAGTCTGATAAATCTTTCTCCTAGGATAGAAATCTTAGTCTAATGAATCTTTCTCCTAAGATACCAACAAAAAAAAAGAAAAAAAAAGAAAAGAGACCTAGTCTGATGAACTTTCTCCTATGATCAAAATTTTAGACTGATGAATCTTTCTCCTAAGATAGAAAATCTAGTCCGATGACTATTATCCTAGGATAATAATTAAAAAAGGGGGTCAATTTTTAGTTTTCTTAAGTTATCAATCTTTAGTTGTCTTGAAATTAGGACCCTCCTGGATAATGAGATTTAATTTTAAAGTTTTTCAGGACCCTGTTGGATAATGGGATGTAGTTTTAAGTTTTTAGGACCCTCCTGGATAATGGGATTTGTCTTTTAAATTCATAGAACTCTTTTGGATAAGAGGACTCGATTAACACTCACAGATGTTCCCGATACCAAACTAAGACAGAAAAGTTTCTTTTATTTTGTCTGTTTTATCGTAGTAGCAGGCGCCCACCTGAAGAACAAGGGAAGTTATTTCAGAACTAAATTCAAGTTAGAAGTAGCAGAAGCTCGCGGCAAGAATGCGAGTCAACAATCTGAGATGACCAACAGAAGTAGTCTCAATCTAAAAAAAAGAAAAAAAAGGGAAAAAATAAAAAAGAAGTGAATCCAAAATGCAGAAGCAGGAAAAAGATATGAACTGCTCAAGATGTGGTTGAGGTCATGAGCTCTACATGTCCGGTCTTGATCCAAAAGGTGAAGAAGAATGAACTAGCACCTGCAGCTAGCAAGCGCCAAGGTTCAAATCTAAAGTACGCATGAAGAACCATTCAAGTGAGATCAAGCTTCATAGGACTCATAGATAGGAATCTTGTAACTCGTAGCTGATAGGCTTAGTTAGTCTTTTCAATTTTGATTTTTGATGTAATAATAGGACCGCAGACCGGAACCTCAATCGGCTCTCCACCTCGGTACTCCATCACTCTTCCTAATTCTGAACTACACGTGGCCTGATTCCTTTATAGCCAAGGATATGTAGGTAGCTCAGATACCAGGGCTCGGTCACATTCTCCTTTCTCTTAGTTATTGGTCTCTCTAAATAAGGGTCGGGTCAAAAACCCTGTCTCGCCGTTCTTTGTCTGAAAACTCTTCGCGTTTTCAGTCAAAGAGGGGCAGCTGCAGACATGTAATTTTTGACCCTCCCCAAGATTTTACACATTTTAGCGTAAACATTTAATTTAGGTTTAGTATCACTATTCTAAATAGTGCTGACTCTTTTACTTTATTTTTATCACAAAAAGTAAAAAATTACAAAAAAAATATTTTTTTATCTTTAGGTTAAAGTCAATTAGTATATTTATATTTATAGTATTATAACATTTGAAAATACAAAAAAAAAAGTAGTTTCACGCGTTTTAGTTTTATATTAGTTTATTTTAATTTAGAGTGATTTTTACATTTTTATAGATATATTGTATTATTTGATCTTTTTAGCCTAAGTTCAAACCCAAAGGACATGGTCCAACCCAATTACCCTTAGCCCATTCTTCCCAACTCATTAGCCTACTTAAGTGCTAGATTTAATCTTAGCCATCTATTTCTTTCTAATCCAATGGCCACCATTCCTTCCCACATCCATATAAAATACCCAATTATAGAAACCCTACCCTAAGTTTTTTATTCTTAGAGCTAGACCGACACTCTAAGTGAAGAACGACAGCCTAATCTCACCTCCAAAATCGTGAGCTTGTGATCTATACCCTAAAGCAGCTAATACTCCTGGACATCATTATTACTCCTAATATATATTTAGGCTAAAACCACTGAACTAAGGACTTAAAAAGCCACAAGCTTTTGGTTTTGGACTTCAGTTCACTATTTCGAGATTTGACATCATGTTGACTATTGAGGAAATTTACTATTTGTAAAAGTATGAAATAGAGGAGCAGAAAGTAATGGAGGAGTATCAACAGAAGAAGACATTGTTGGACTATGCAGAGTTCTTCGATCTCATTATCTCTCCGTTAAGTCTCGTATTTCTGATGAGAGTGATGATATATCAAAAGCTAATTCAGATAAATTCAAGTCAATAATTTAGGAAGTCGAAAGACTACATCAGCGTGTTGTCAGATATTAGGAGGTTTTAGTTTATCATTTGTCTGAGGTCGATTTGGGTTTCGAGCTTTCTAGTGTCGATTCGAGGTTCCGGTTTGTAATTTCGGTATCTCGGTCCAATGATTGTTGCTTTGTTTAGCCCGATTGATTTGCAATTTTCAACTTTGTGCATCAATAAAAGGTCCATTTCTCAATTTTCATTCTCGTTTCATTTTGTTATGATAGTTTGGTGCGCGTGTTGGTTGATTTGTGATTTTACGTTGTTTGAGTAGCATGTCTTAGTTTTCGTTTAAATTGTTTTAATTAGTTTTTATTTCGATTGTGATGTATCTCGTCTACTCTTGGTTTTTTGAATAAATGCTTTTAATTGGGTAGATGGAAAATTTGGAGTTGTTTCTTTCTTGGCAAGTAATAAGAATGGGCCATAATGTGGGTCTTGAACCATAAGAAATCTGGCCAAGTAATAGATCATGTTATCTAGCCTATTTGCTCCCCAATAATATCCCGTCCATAAATTTGGCATCCCAACAATCTAAAATATTAGGAAAATAATTTAAATGCGCTAATTGCTTTAGGCGCGTTATAATGAAATTATCATAGTTATGGGTACGATTCACGTAACGTACTTGTGATACGTAATCCCCAATTTGGGTGTGCATTTCATGTGACCTGATCATGACAAATTTTAATATTAATAAAATAAACATATCGTGAATCGCGAGTGCATTTCATGTAGCGTGGTTCGCGGCGTGATCCAAAACAAACAAGTGTACGACAATCGTAACTTGTTCAAGAAATAATTCCATAAATCTTAAAAGCGGTTTAAATAATTAAAGGTGGTTTATAAAGTTAAAAATGTACAATAGGGTTAAAACATGTAGTAAATCAGATAATAGGCCAATTTTTAATAGTTTAAGCGACCGTGCTAGAACCACGGAACCCAGGAATGCCTAACACCGTCTCCCGCGTTACCAGAATTCCTTATCTAGAATTTCTGGTTCGCAGACTTTTAAATAATGTCAAATTTCTCTTCGATTTGGGATTTAAAATAAACCAGTGACTTGGGACACCCTAAATATTCCAAGTGGTGACTCTGAAATTGAATAAAATAATCCCATTTCGAATAATGTCACTTTAATTGGAAAAACTCCCTTATATACCCCTCGGATGGTAAAAAGAAGGTGTGACAGTACCCGACCTTGAGGATCTCCACCAGAAGAAATTTAAGCTCCAGGAAGCCGACAACATCGCCATTCTCGAGGTGGTACTCGACCTCGAGGACCTCCATCAGGATAAGGCTAGGCAGCAGGAAGCCGATGACACCTTCACCAGCACCGAGATGGTAACCGACCTCGAGGATCTCCATTAAAGGGAAGGTTAGGCTCCAGGAAGTTAATGACATCATTACAAGACCCGAGGTGGTACCCGACCTCGGGGGTTTTTGTCAAAAGGGAATCAGGCTCCAAGGAAATAAGCATTTAAACTCCACCCGTATGGGCTTGGCCCCGGGGTACCGTCTGAGACCGGACAAACCCTCTTTCAAAATCTATCTACAGCACCCTAAAGTTATTTACACTACGCCTAGAGCGAGTTTCCAGGTGGTCTGAATTTGAACGAATCTCCGCTCGGGGACTGCCCTCGTGAGATCAAAGGCAGTCCCTGTCCACAGGCCTCCGAGCAAATTTCTTCTCAAAGGTTACCATGGAGTTAAAGTAATAAACCATGATTTCAAGGTCCAAACGTTACTTTTATTCAACTCGAAGTCAAGGTCCTAGCGACCAGAGTTCATTGGCTCGATCCAGGATCGATCCGAGGGATCACAAAGGGTTCCTCGCAAGGACATATTAATTGACCAAAGGCCAGAACGAATACTCACACCCGGGTTTGATATTGGCAATAGCAGACTGAGTCATGCATTCAGAGTCTCTACGAACATAAAAGAATATAGCAAGCATCGAAGACAAATTGGAGAAATATCTTTGTATTCATGAAACAATCGGTTACAAAAGCCCACGAGGGGTCCTTACACTGGAACAAAGAAGCACGAAGGTGTACATATAGTAAAAGCCTAAGAGCCTAGTCTATTCTCAAAGGTGCATCCTCGGCAGCAACATTTTCGGGCATCATCTCCTTAGGCACGCATCCTCAAAAACAATATCTTCCAAGCACATTCCCCTCAGGCATCTTATCTCGATTCCCCAGAATGGCATCTTCAAAAGGGTAGACGACGAAGAGGAAAGCGATGGAGAAGAGCAAAGTGACGCGGAAGAGGCAGGAAGGAATAAAGAAGTGGCTGGGTGAAAAATCTGGCTAGTATGGATTTCGCTAGGCTATTATTGAAAAGCCACTTCTTGAGACGTTGCCTCGGTGCGAGATGCAACAATTAGTAGATAATACCACCTCACTCCATGGAAAGCAAAGGGAGTGAGGGACCGCACCGGATAATCAGGGGAGGTGAGTAACGGTGTATAGTCCGAGCCCCCTCTTGAGCAGCGATGCATAATCCAAATATTTCCTCAGGTCAGAGGAAATCGACCCTCTGCTTCGTCGTCTCAAGACAACGACAACAACAATAAAAAAACATCATAATCTCGCTCGACCAGAGAAGGTCCAGGAGACAGGACATGACATTCGTGATAGAAGTACCGCCATACAATCTTGAGGCCATGGGCCTCAAACATGGTGAACGACAAATAATAAAGATAGCGAGAAAGGAGGAATGAATAAGTACTTGATAACGACATTATGACTAGGAGAATGAGAAACCACAATACGTTGAATGATCATGGAGAAGCAAAACGCGAAACATTTCGGTAACCATGGAGGCTTGCACAGTTAGTATGATGTCATTACGGGAAGTCCAAAGAGTCGGATGTCAAAATCGTTTCTTGTCACTCCTCTCTAAGAAATGCGGGGACTATCTGTATACGGCAAAATTGGAGGAACCAATTTCTCGTTTACAAGGCATCTCAGAAGATTACCTCGAAGGCTCGAGACCACGGACCGAGTACCCTACCTCTAGGTCTATCGACACCCGACCTAGGGATAATGTTGGCCTCAATCCCAATAGATATGGGGAGTTCCCGAAGGGTGCAGCCAGGGTCGGCAAATCTGTCAGGCTAGTCTGAATCTAGTCTGAGCCTGCATCATGAAGTTAGCCAGCTGTCCCATCCCGATTTCTTTATCATTAATGTATTTTGTACTATGATGGGATTTCCCCTTCTATAAAAAGGGGAACCTTGACACTTTGTAAGACCCTGTTGCTCCAACTGCTCCATAAGAAATATATAAGAACACTCTCTTTGCTCTCTCATATACTCTCTCTTAATATTATTGCTTTCATTTATTATCTCCATATTTGTTCATTATTTATTACCTATCATT
The DNA here is from genome assembly GCF_000393655.2 of Nicotiana sylvestris. Taxonomy (NCBI): domain Eukaryota; kingdom Viridiplantae; phylum Streptophyta; class Magnoliopsida; order Solanales; family Solanaceae; genus Nicotiana; species Nicotiana sylvestris. The sequence continues at coordinate 71,494,673 of NC_091058.1, forward strand.
GGCCATAAAGAGCCTCTATTGATCTTAGCATAACTATTAGCCCTACCCCGATTATCCTTAATAGCTCGTGACCGAGCCCCGGAATCGACCTTGAGGCCTAGAATCGACAAGCCCGAGGTCCCAAGTAACTGGCCTATCAGTTTGGTTATATCTCCCTCCTTAACTTTATTTTGTCTATAAATCTCATATACATAGAATCAACTGCTTAACAAACTAGCATAAAAATAGATCACGTATTTTTAGAGTCCCATCAACAAATTTAATTGATTTTACCATTTTTACGGTAAACAAAGTAAAAAGTGGACAGTAAACTGAATATGTACAAAAGGGGGGGGGGGTTAGATGAATATATACATGAGAGTAACTTTATATATAGACCAAACTAGAATCAATAACAAAAAGTCGAATAAAAAGTAGAGTTATATACATACCAAAAGTGAAAAAGCATGACAAAAAAGAAAATAGTATCATAATTACAGTCCAACATCATTAAAATAAGGTTACCCCCTCAAATGAAAGCTAGCATTGTCCTTAATGCTAACTAGACAAAAATAAGCTCAAAAAGAATATAGAGAGTAAAGAGAACTCCCTATGGGTCTTCCGTCTGCATGGGGTCATGAGCCTAGGTCCCTGGGTCCTGTGACTGCTCGGGAACTTGTGACTGGATCCCTATAATCTGTGCCTTCTCTAGGACCTGAGGCTGCTCTGAGACCTATGGCTGGCTAGAGGAACCTCCCTAAGGGTCCTCCAACTCAATCACTGCATCATCTGTCTGGGGAATCACTCTCCTCCTCTTTGGTGCCCTCTCCAACTCCTGCTCATACTTCGGCTCAGTCTGAGCTACTGGAGGCTGATCATACAACAGTAGATCCAATGGGAGATGGTCAGCAGCCTTCATCTTCTCTACTTCTACCCTCAACTCTTTCACAGACTCCTTTGAGGCTCGAGTCTTTCTCAACTTCTTTGTCTCTTTGGTCGGCTCCTTTAGTGACTTTCTATGAGCACCTATAGCATCCAGAATCAATAGCTGGTTCTCCAGGAGCTTCTTCTGGTTGTACAGAAGCTCCTTTAGAGTCTCCTCCACTGAAGCTGGAACCTGTGGTTGTGGGGGTACAGACTGGGCTACCATCGAGCTAGAAAGCACAAACAACTTAGAAGTAGTTGTCTGCATCCAGTTGTTGATACTAACAAGTGTTTGGCTCAAACGGTGGGCAGTCAATGGGTAGGCTGAGGATGATGGAATATCTAAAGTGGAGATAGATGGTCCGGAAGGAATATCTTGTGTGGCTTTAGGAGGCTGAGAAGAAACGACTACTACTACTGGATCTTTAGACTGGCCAGTAGAAGCAGTGGCTTTGCCTTTAGGATTTTTGCCTTTGGGGTTGTCATCGGCCTTGAGGCTATACCACGAAAAGGGCATTTTTGGTTTCACCTTCATATCAAACTTCCTTTTCTCCATGTCTTAGTCCTCAGAATAAATTGTAAGGAAGTGCGGGAAGGGGTATGATTTATCACCCTCATTGACCACTCTAGTGATCACCCTAGTCATAACATTCCCGATATTAATCGGGTACCCTGCCATAATAGATGCCACCAATATCGCCTAGGAGACCGGTAAAGAGTTCTCATGGGTAGTGGGGTCCACCTTGTTGCATATGAAAGTCTCCCGCCCCTTTTCCCCGAAATTTAAAGTTTTATTCAAAATTTGAACTCCTGATGTCAACCATGCTAGGGTGGTACTTGGGAATGCTAGGTATTCTGTTAACC